>NW_027287811.1:0-275461 GCF_047511675.1 Marmota flaviventris | reverse complement strand
AACTCAAACTCTAACCCTTACTCTAAACATAACCCTAGCTCTAAACCTAACCCTAACTCTATCACTAATCCTAAGTGTAACCATAGCCCAAATACTAGCTCTAATTTTATCCATTATCTTAAACAGAACCCTAACCCTAATGTTAACCCTAGCCCTAACCCTAACCCTAACCCTAACTGTAGCCCTAATCGTAGCCCTGATTCTAACCCTTACCCTTGCCCTAGCCCTAAACCTAGCTCAAACCCTAACACTTACCCTAAACCGAACCCTAACACTAACCCTAGGAGTAACCCAAATCTAGCCCAATCCTAACCTTTACCTAAGCCCTAACACTAACACTAAACCTATTCATTTGGTTAGCTTATACCAAATGCTAACCCTCGGCCTAACCCTAACCCTATCCCTAACAATAACCCTATATATTACTCTAAAACTAACCTGAACTGTAAACCTAACTCTATCCATTATGCTAACCCCAACCCTAATCCTAATGCTATTTTGAGCCCTAACTGTAAGCCTTAACCCAAACCAAACCCTAACTCATACTCTGACCCTAATAATAACCTAGCTCTATACCTGAGCCCTACACTAAACCTAATCCTTACACTAGACCTAGCCATAGACCTATCCCTATCACTATCCCTAACCATAACCCTAGACCTGACATTATTCCTAACCCTAATCCTAGCCCTAACCCTAACCCAAACCCTAGCCCTCATCCTAGCCCTAAACTTACTTAATCCTAACCTGAACCCTCACCCTATCCCTATCCCTAAATATAACCCTCACCCTAGCACTGAACCTAGCTATATAACCCCATCCCTTCCCCTAAAACTAAACCTAACCCTAGCCCTAAACCTAGGCCTAACCCTAACACTAATCATAGCACTAATCCTAGCCCTATTTGAACCCTATCCTTAACACTATCCCTAACCCTAGCCCTAAGACTAACTCTAAATCACACCCTAGACCTATTTCTATTTATAACCCTATTCGTTACCGTAACCCTCACAATAGACCTAACCTGAGCCCTAATGCTAGCCTTAGCCCTAACCCTAGATCTAATCATAACTCTAAATCTAACCCTAATCTTAAGCCTAAACCTCATTCTACAACTAGCTCTAACACTATTCCTAATCCTAATACTAGCCCTAATCCAAGCTCTTGCCCTAAAATAAAACCTAGCCATTGTTCTAACCCTAAATCTTAACCTAAACCAAACCCTAACCCATAACTAGCCATAACCTGAGCTCTAATTCGAGTGCTAGGCATATAGCCCTACACCTAACCCTAATTCTAACCCTCACCCTACCTCTAAACCTACCTATAATGTCATCCCTTACCCTAAATTTAAACCTAAACCTAACCATTGGCTTAAGCTAAACACAAAATCTACCCTAATCCTAGCCCCAATTTAGCTCTATCTATAACCCTATCCTAACTCTAGCCCTTAGACTAACTCTAACTCTTGCCCTAGCCCTAGTGCTTGTTCTATCCCTATCTGCTACCATAAACCTAACACTAGCCCTAACAGTTGCCAGAAAGTTAGTCCAAGCCCTAATCATATCTAAATCTAACCTTAAACCTAAGCCTAAGCCTAACACTAACACTAGCCCTAACGCTAATGATAATAGTAAAACTAGTCCTAACCCAATCCTAGCAGTAAACCAAAACTGAGCAATAACCCTAACCCTAATCCTTAACTTAAACCAAACACTAACACTTCACCTAGACTTAAACCTAGCCCTAATTCGAGTCCCAAGCCTCACCTTAAAACTAACCCTGACACTAACTCATATCCTAACACTCACCCTAGATCTAAACACTGTCCTAAACTCAAACTGAACACTAACATTAACAATAGCCCTAATTAAAGTCTTAACACTATCCCTAAAACTAACCCTGACCCTGACTCCTATCCTATCAAGAACAGTAGCTATAAATATCAACTTAACCTTAAACCTAACACTAGCACTCAAACTACTCCTAACCCTAACCCTAAAACTAACCCTAAAGGTAACCCTAGTTCTTATATTAGCCATTACCCTAATCCTAGCCTTAACCCTAACACAAAAGTGGCCCAAAACTGAGCCCTAAACCTAGCTTTAACTCTAACTCTAACCCTCACCATAGCCCTAACTCTAGATCTAAATCAATCCTGTACCCTAAGTGAAATCCTAAACCAAAGAGTAACCCTAGACCTATCTCTAGTCTTTAGACTAACAAAAACCCTAACCCTATTAATAGTCCTAACTCTAGCCTTTGTTTTAGCTCTAACACTAGCCCAAACCCTAACCCTAACCCTGATCCTTATTCTGACCCCAACACTAAACCTAGGTCTAACCATAACACCAACCGTAACCCAAAATTTAACATAATCCTATCCCTAGACCTAATTCTAAACCTAACTCTCAGCCTAGCCCTAACCATAGCTCAGAACCTATCCTTATGCTAAAACCCTAAACCTAATCCTAGGTCTAACCCTCACCTTAACCCTAACACAAGACCTAATTTTAACCATATCCCTAGCCCTAACCTTAACTCTAACTGTACTCATTACCCTAAACATAACCCTTACCATAAATCTAACCCTAGGCTTAACCCTAACCCTACCACTTTCCATAAACCTATCAATTAGCCTAACCTAACCTGAAACCTAAACCTAATCCAATTATTACACTAACCCTAACCCAAATTCTAATTTGAGCCCTAACTCTAACCTCAAAAGTAAACCAAACCCTAATACTAACCGTGACCCTTATAATTCCCCTAGCTATAAACCTGACTCTTACCCTATCTAAACCTTACAATAGACCCAGCCATAAAACTAACCCTAAAACTATTCCTAACCTTAACCCTAGACGTGATATTAACCCTAGCCATAATCCTAGCCCTAACCCTAACACAAACCCTAGCCCTTATCCTAGCCCTAAACGTAGCCTTAATTTTATCCCTACCCCAAACCTAAACCTAACCCTCGCCGTAGCCCTAACCCTAGCTCAAACACTAATCCTTACCCTGACTTAACTATAACCCTACCCCTAAACATAACACTTACCCTAACCCTAAAACTTACCCTAAATCACACCCTAACCCTATCCCAAACCTAGCCCTAATCCTAGAGTTAATCCAAACCATAACAATACATAGCTCTACACCTCTCCATTACACTAAACATAACTATAACCCTAATGGTAACCCTAACCCGATTGCTAAACCTAACCCATCCATTACCCTAAACCTTAACTAAAACCGAAACTAAACTTTATCCTTTACCCTAATCCAAAACCTAACCCTAATGCTAATTCAAGCCTTAACCCTAAACTTTTAGCTAAACCAAATGCTAACTCTGACCCTGATCCTGACCCTAATAATAACCCTAGCCCTAAAGCTGACCTTTAACCTAAACCTGACTCTTACACTAGACCTAGGTGTGGTTCCTTGCTAGGATGTGCCCTAAGTTTTGTATTAGGGTTAGGGCTAGATTAGAGTTAGGGCTAATGTCAGGTCTAGGGTATGGTTATGGATAGATTTAGGGTTAGGTTTATGGCCTTGTCTATTGAAAGTTTAGGTTTCTTGTTATGGTTAGGTTTAGAAGTATCTGTATTATTAGAGTCAGGGTCAAGTTTAGGGTTGGGATTAGATTAAGGTTTAGTTTTAGGGGTCAAATTAGTCTTACATTTAGGGATTGGGTAAGGACACAGTTAGATTTAGGGTTCAGGTTAGGTTTAGGTTAATAGGATTAAGGCTAGTGCTAGGATTAGGTTTCCGCCTAAGGTTAGCATAAGGATTATAGTTATCATAGGGTAATAAATAGGGTTAAAGCTAGGGTTACGGCTACGTTTATGGTTAGGATTAGGTCTAGGGTTAGGCTTAGGGTTATAGTTAGGGCTAGGGTTATTGTTAAGGTTAGCTTTAGTGTTTAATCCTAAGGTAGGGCTTGGATTAGGGCTAGGTTTTGTGATAGGTTAGAGCTATGGCTAATGTAAGAACTATTGTAATGATTAAGACTAGTTTTATGGTTAATGTTAGGGCTAGATGTAGTTTCAGGGTTAGTTTTAGGGTTAGGGTGAAATTTAGAGCTAGGGTTAATGTTAGTGTCAAGGACAGTGTTCAGGTATGGTAATGGTTAGGGTTATAGGCAGAATTAGGACTAGGGTTAGGTCTAGATGTAGGGTTAGAGTTTGGGTTAGATTAAGGGTTATTGTTAAGGCTAGGTCTATTTTGTCTTTTTAGGTCTAGAGCTATAGTTATGGCTAGATTTAGGATTAGGTTTAGGTCTAGGGCTAGTGTTAGGGTTAGGTGTAGATATAAGGTTACCAGTAGGGCTAGTGTTAGGGTTCAGTTTAGGGATAGGTTTAGATTTAGAGCTAAGATTAGTGTTAGGTCAGAATAATGGTCAGGGATTGGGTTAGGGTTCGGGTTATGCTTAGATCAAGAATGAAGGCTAGGGTTGGGACTAGTTATAGAGTTAGGTTTTGATTAGGCTAAGGATCACTGCTAAGAATACGGTTAGCATTAGGGTGAGGGTTTGGCTTAGGGTAAGTGATAGGGTTAGAGCTAAGGTTAGGACTAGGTTTAGATTTAGGCTTATGGTTAAAGCTCGAGTTAGAACTTCGATTAGGGATAATTTTGTATTAGGTTTAGGGCTAGTATTATGGATATGGCTATTGTAAGAAATAGGGATAGGATTATGGTCAGTTTTAGGGTTAAGTTTAGGGCTAGGCTTAGTGTTAGGGTTTTGTTTAAGTTTAGGGTGATGTTTAGAGCTAGGTTTAGTGTTTGGATATGAGTCATGGTCATGGTTAGGTTTAGGGTTAGGGTTAGGTTTCAAATTAGGGATAGGGTTAGGGCTGGTGTAGAGTTAGGGTTTGGCCTAGGGTTATTGTTAGTGTTAGGGGTATGGCTCAGTTTTCATTTAGGGCTAGGGCTAGGGTTAGGGCTAATTTTATGAATAGCATTAGGGTTAGAGCTATTTTCAGGTTTACGCTGAGGCCTTAGGTTATGGTTAGTTTTAAAGATAGGTTAGTGCTAGGGCTAAGGATTATGACTAGGGTTAAGGCTTGGGTTAGGGTTATAGTAAGGTATAGGATTAGAATAAGGATAGGTCTTGTGTGAGAATTATAGTTAATCTTAATTCTAGGGTAATAGTTAGGGTTAGGAATAGGGCTATATTAGGGCTAGGATTAGGGCTAAGTTTAATATTAGGGTTAGGGCTAGTGTTAGGGTTATGAATAGAGCTACGGCTAGGGTCAGGGTTAGTGTAATGTTTAGGGTTTAAGCTACGGTTAGGGCTAGGGGGAGTTTTAGGTTTTGTGGTAGTTCTAGGTTAGGGTTATGGTTATGATTAGGGTTACGGTTAGGGTTTTCACTAGGGTTTGGCCTAGTTTTAGAGTAATGTATGGGATTAGATGTTAAATTAGTTTTAGGGTTAAGTTTAGGTTATGATTAAATTTAGGTTCAGGGATAGGTTTAGTTTTTTTATTTATGCTATGGTTTAGGGTTAAGTTTATGGCAAGGGTTAGGTTTAGGGTTAAGTTTAGGGTCAGGTTTAAGATTAGGGTTATGGATAGGGTTAGGTTTTGGGGTAGGGTTATTATCAAGGTGACGGTTAGGGTTAGGGTTAGGGTAATGTTAGGTTTAGAGCTAGGGTTAGTACAAGGGTTAAGTTTAGGATTAGGGCTAGGGTTAGGTTTATGTTTATGAATAGGCCTAGGGTTTTGTTTAGGCTAAGGGTTAGGCTTTGAGCTAGGGTTAGGTCTAAGGCGAGGGTTAGGGTTAGGGCTACATTTAGGATTATGGTTGTTTTTAGCTTAGGATTAGGCCTCAGAATAGTGCTAGGTTTTTTGTTAGGTTTAGGCCCAGGGTTAAGGCTATATGTAATGTAAGATCTAGGGTTCTGTTTAGAGCTGGTTTTCAGGTTAGGATTATGGCTATGTCTAGTGTTAGTTTTAGGTTTTGGGTTAGGTTCAGGCTTAGAGCTAGGTTTAGTGTTAGTGTTAAGGTCAGTGTTCAGGTTAGAGTTAGGTTTATGGTGAAAGCCAGAATTAGGACTAGGTTTAGGTCTAGGGATAGGGTTAGTGTTCACTTTAGGTTAACGATTATGTTAGGGCTAGGGCTCAGGGATTTTTTAGGTCTAGGTCTAGAATTAAGGCTGTATTGAGGATTAGGCTTAGGTCTAGGGCTAGTGTTAGGCTTAGGTTTAGGTATAAGGTTACTGGTAGAGCTAGTTGTAGGGTCTGGTTTAAGGTTAGGATCAGATTTAGACTGAGGATTTGTATTAGGGTAATGATTCGAGTTAGGGTTAGAGCTAGAATGAGGGCTAGGGTTAGGATTAGTAATAGGGTTAGGGTTTGGATTAGGCTATGGATTAGGATTAGGACTAAAGTTAGCATTATATATAGGGATTAGCTTAGGGTAAGTGATAGAGTTAGAGCTAGGGTTAGGGCTAGGTTTAGGGGTAGGGTTAGGGCTAGGGCTAGGTTTAGGTTTATGTTTACATCTAGGGTTACGACTCAGATTAGGGCTAGTTTTTCTGTTAGGTTTAAAGAGTATCAAAGAAATCTGAACAAATAATTTGGGGAGGTAGTTCAGTACATGTATTTTTCCCTGTTATCTCCAACAGTACTTTCGAATAAAGATGTTTTTGCATGCCTCAGCTTTGGGAAACGTTCACAAAAAGAAACCAGAGTGCCCACATAGAACTGATTGAATGTATGCAGTTTTAAGCAGCAAACACCAACCCTGTTTGATTTCAAGTTCCATTTCCATTTACCCATATAGGTATAAATGAAGGAAAACTTAAAATACAAACTGTTCCTGATAGCAACCATTGAATGGATAAGGCCCCAAACTGGGGAAAATAGAAAGGCAAGGTAAAAGACAAATTATGCCAAGTATCAAATGAATTTGAAAAAAAAAAAAACTCACTCTAAAACTGTATCTAACCCAACCCTAAACTAATTCTAACCTGTTTAGAGTACCTATGATCATAGAAGTCCCAAACTTGGGGAGCCTAAAGGCACAACTTAACAGATAAATCTTATGCAGTATCAAAGAAATTTGATGAAAATCGGGGGAGGTATTTTAGTACATTCATATTTTCCTGTTTTTTTTTTCCTTAAAGTGCTCTTGGATAAATTGTTTTTCATGCTTCAGCTTAAGGTACTTTCACAAAGAAAAACCAAAGAGTGCCCACAGAGGGCTGATTGAGTGTGTGAAATTTCATGTAGATAGCACCAACACTGTTTCATTTCCAGCTCCATTGCATTCACACCTATAGGCACTAATAAAGTGAAACCTAAAAATTCAAACTGTCCCTGACACTGCACCATTAATCCTTGAATGCCCAAACGTGGGGAGCCTACTAAGGCTAGGTCAAGAATGGATCCTGTACAGTATCAAATTAATCCAACCAAAAAAAATTTGAAGCTCTTTCATTACATGTGTATTCTGTTTTCTCCTAATGCACCCAGAGATATAGCTGTTACTTTTTACTTCATCTTAGGGCTACTTCCATGGAAAACACCAGATTATGCTCACTGAAAATTGATGGATTGTGTGAAGATTCAAGCAGATAGCCCAAACACTGTTTGATTTCCAGCTTTATTACATTTACTCCTACATGTAAAAAAGAAGAGAAACCTGAAAATTGAAACTGTTCCTGAAAGAAAACCCTTTATGTAGGAGGCCCAAACATTTGGAGTATAGTCAAAATAAAAAAGATGAATCCTGCACAGTATCATAGAAATTTGAAAAGCAAAGTAACTCTTATCTTAACACTAGGTCTAATCCTAGTCCTAACACTAACCCTAACACTATCTTTAACCTGTTAAAGTCCCTTTGATCCTAGAAGTCCCACACTTGGATGACCAAGTTGGGTAAGTGAGCAGATGAATCTTTCACAATATCAAAGAAGTCTGACCAAATAATTGGGGAGGTAGTTCAGTACATGCATATTTCCCTGTTTTCTCCTAAAGTGCTCTCACATAAAGTTGATTTGCATGCTTCAGCTTAGGGCTACATTTACAAGGAATAAATCAGAGAATGCCCATAGAAAACTGATAGAGTGTGTGAGCATTGAAGTAGCTAGCACCAACCCTGTTGGATTTCCAGCTCCATTTCCATTTACACGCATAGGTCAAAATGAAATGAAAACTTAAAATACAAACTGTTCAGGAGAGCAAACCCTTGACGTAAGAGGTCCAAACCTAAAGAATATAGTAAGGCTAGGTAAAAGTTGAATCCTGCTCAGTATCAAAGAAATTTGAACAAAACTAAATCTAATGAAATATTAGGTGTAATTCTAGCCCTAAACTAATACACAATCTAACCTAACCTGTTTAGGAAACCATTGATCAGAGTAATCCCCAAATAAAGGAGCCCAGTGTGGCAAGCTAACAGATGAATCCTGTGCAGTATCAAAGAAATCTGACCAAATAACTGGGGGAGTTATTTCAGTACGTGCATAGTTCCCTGTTTTCTCCTAATGTGCTCTTGGATAAATTATTTTTTCATGCTTCAGTTTAAGGTACTTGCACAAGGAAGAACCAGAGAGTACCCACAGAGAGCTGATTGAGTGTGTGAAGTTTCAAGCAGCTAGTACTAACTCTGTTTGATTTCCAGCTCCATTTTCATTCACGTCTATAGGCCATAATAAAGTGAAATATAAAAATTCAAACTGTTCCTAACAGTGAACTGGCAAACCTTGAAAACTCAAACTTGGGGATCATACTAAGACTAGGAAAAGGATGAATCCTGTACAATATCAAAGTAATCCATGCAAAAAAAAAAATGAAGCTTGCTCCTGAAGTGCTCACAGATAAAGCTGTTTATGTCTAATTAAGCTTTGGACTACTCCCACAAGAAAAAAAAAAAAAAAAAGGAGAGCATGTGCCCTGAGAACTGGTTGAGTGTGTGAAGTTTCAAGCAGGTAGTACAAACCCTGTTTGAGTCCAGCTCCATTTCCATTCACCCTTATAGGGCAAAATGAGGTGAAAGATGAAAACTAAAGCTACTCCTGAGAGCAAACCCTTTTACTAGGAGGCCCAAATATGGGGAGCATACTAAGAGTAGAAAAAAGATAAATCCTGCCCAGTATTCATAAAGTTGAAAAAAAAAACTAACACTAACCCTAACACTAGTTCTAACCGTAAATCTAACCATAACACTAAGCCTAACCTGTTAAGAGAACCTTTGATCATAAAATTTTAAACTTGGGGAGACTAGTGTGACAAGCTTACATATGAATCCTGCACAGTATCAAAGAAATCTGACCAAATATTTGGGGAAGGTATTTCAGTACATGCATATTGCCCTGTTTTCTCCTAAAGTGCTCTTGGATAAACTTGTTTTGCATGCTTCAGCTTATCACTACTTTTATAAGGAAGAAACCAGAGAGTGGCCACAGACAACTGATTGAGTATGTGAAGTTTCAACCAGCTAGCACCAACACTCTGATTTCCAGCTCCATTCTCATTTTCTTATATAGGTCAAAATGAAGTGAGATATTAACAACAAACTATTTCCAACAGCGAACCATTGAACCGAGAAGGCCCCAAACTGGGGCCCATAGTGAGGCTAGGTAAAAGATAAATCTTCCCAGTATCATAGAAATTTGAAGAAAACAAACGCTAACCCTAACACTATCTCTAAAGCTAGCCCTAACCCTAAACCTAACACTAACACTTACCTGTTTAGAGAACCATTGATCCTAGAAGTGTCAACCTTGGGGAGCCTAGGGGAGCAAGCTAAAAGATGAATAGTGTGTAGTATCAAAGAAATCTGATCAAATTCTTGGGAGACTTATTTCTGTACATACATGTTTCTCTGTTTTCTCCTTAAGGGCTTTCGGATACAGTTTCTTTTGCATGCCTCATCTTTGGTCTACCTTCAAAAGAAAGAAATTAGAGAGTGCCCACTGAGAACTAATTGTGTAAAGTTTCAAACACCTCTGGCGAACCCTATTTGATTTCCAGCGCAATTTTCATTCACATCAATAAGCCATAATGAAGGGAAACACAAAATACAAACTGTTCCTGACAGTGAACCATTGAACCGACAAGGCCCAAACCTGTGGAGCATAGTAAGGCTAAGTAAAAGATGAATTACTCCCAGTACCATAGAAATTTGAAGAAATCTAGGGCCGCATGGGTGCTCTCGGCACAGATGGAAGGCTGGGCTGTGCAGTTTCTCTGGGCGCTGACAGCACTCTCAGCCACACAGGCGCTCTCTGCACACACGGAAGGCAGCACAGAACACGGAGACTTTGCTTGAGAATCACCAGAACGAGCTGTGGACACAGCACAAGGTCACTCCAGAACCACCCACCTCTCCAAACACCAAATGAGCTCACACTTCACCTCAAAGCCCTAGAAAAGGAAGAGCAAAACAACAGCAAATGTAGCAGAAGGCAAGAAATAATCAAAATCAGAGCGGAAATCAACAAAATTGAAACAAAAGAAACTATTGAAAAAATTAACAAAACTAAAAGTTGGTTCTTTGAAAAAATATATAAGATCGACAGACCTTTAGCCATGCTAACGAAGAGAAGAAGAGAGAGAACTCAAATCACTAACATACGGGATGGAAAAGGCAATATCACAACAGACACTACAGAAATACAGAAGACAATTAGAAATTATTTTGAAAACCTATATTCCAATAATATAGAAGATAGTGAAGACATCGATAAATTCCTTAAGTCATACGATTTACCCAGACTGAGTCAGGAGGATACTCACAACTTAAACAGACCAATAACAATAGATGAAATAGAAGAAGCAATCAACAGAATTCCAACCAAGAAAAGCCCGGGACCGGATGGGTATACAGCGGAGTTTTACAAAACCTTTAAGGAAGAATTAATGCCAATACTTTTCAAGTTATTTCAGGAAATAGAAAAAGAAGGAGCTCTGCCAAATTCATTCTATGAGGCCAACATCACCCTGATTCCGAAACCAGACAAAGACACCTCAAAGAAAGAAAACTACAGACCAATATCTCTGATGAACCTAGATGCAAAAATTCTCAATAAAATTCTGGCGAATCGGATACAAAGGCACATCCAAAAAATTGTGCACCATGATCAAGTAGGATTCATCCCTGGGATGCAAGGATGGTTCAATATACGGAAATCAATAAATGTTATTCACCACATCAATAGACTTAAAAATAAGAACCATATGATCATCTCAATAGACGCAGAAAAAGCATTCGACAAAGTACAGCATCCCTTTATGTTCAAAACATTAGAAAAACTAGGGATAACAGGAACTTACCTCGACATTGTAAAAGCTATCTATGCTAAGCCTCAGGCTAGCATCATTCTCAATGGAGAAAAATTGAAGGCATTCCCCCTAAAATCTGGAACAAGACAGGGATGCCCTCTATCACCACTTCTATTCAATATAGTTCTCGAAACACTGGCCAGAGCAATTAGACAGACGAAAGAAATTAAAGGCATAAAAATAGGAAAGGAAGAACTTAAATTATCACTATTTGCAGATGACATGATTCTATACCTAGAAGACCCAAAAGGGTCTACAAAAAAACTACTAGAACTAATAAATGAATTCAGCAAAGTGGCAGGATATAAAATCAACACGCATAAATCAAAGGCATTTCTGTATATCAGCGACAAAACTTCTGAAACGGAAATGAGGAAAAACACTCCATTCACAATATCCTCAAAAAAAATAAAATACTTGGGAATCAACCTAACAAAAGAGGTGAAAGATTTATATAATGAAAACTACAAAACCCTAAAAAGAGAAGTAGAAGAAGATCTTAGAAGATGGAAAAATATACCCTGTTCATGAATAGGCAGAACTAACATCATCAAAATGGCGATATTACCAAAAGTTCTCTATAGGTTTAATGCAATGCCAATCAAAATCCCAACGGCATTTCTTGTAGAAATGGATAAAGCAATCATGAAATTCATATGGAAGAATAAAAGACCCAGAATAGCAAAAGCAATTCTAAGTAGGAAGTGCGAATCAGGCGGTATAGCGATACCAGACTTAAAACTATATTACAGAGCAATAGTAACAAAAACAGCATGGTACTGGTACCAAAACAGGAGGGTGGACCAATGGTACAGAATAGAGGACACAGAGACTAATCCACAAAGCTACAACTACCTTATATTTGATAAAGGAGCTAAAAGCATGCAATGGAGGGAGGATAGCATCTTCAACAAATGGTGCTGGGAAAACTGGAAATCCATATGCAACAAAATGAAACTGAATCCCCTCCTCTCGCCATGCACAAAAGTTAATTCAAAGTGGATCAAGGAGCTAGATATCAAATCAGAGACTCTGCGTCTGATAGAAGAAAAAGTTGGCTCCGATCTACATATTGTAGGGTCGGGCTCCAAATTCCTTAATAGGACACCCATAGCACAAAAGTTGATAACAAAAATCAACAAATGGGACTTACTTAAACTGAAAAGTTTTCTCTCAGCAAGAGAAACAATAAAAGAGGTAAATAGGGAGCCTACATCATGGGAACAAATTTTTACTCCTCACACTTCAGATAGAGCCTTAATATCCAGAGTATACAAAGAACTCAAAAAATTAAACAATAAGAAAACAAATAACCCAATCAACAAATGGGCCAAAGACCTGAACAGACACTTCTCAGAGGAGGACATACAATCAATCAACAAGTACATGAAAAAATGCTCACCATCTCTAGCAGTCAGAGAAATGCAAATCAAAACCACCCTAAGATACCATCTCACTCCAGTAAGATTGGCAGGGTTAGGGTTAGGGTAATGTATACAATTAGATATATATTTAGAGCTATGTTTAATGTTAGATTGAGGTTTAGGCTTAGAGTTAGGGCTATGGTTATATTTAGGTTTATAGTAAGGCTTAGGGTTTGAGCTAGGCTTTGGTCTATGTATGGCAAGTGTGAGATTTAAGGTTAGGTCTAGGGTTAGTTTTCCAGTTAGATTTAGGTTTAACATTAAGCCTAGAATTATCAATAAGTTTAGGTTTAGGTTTAGAGTAATTGGTCAGTTTAGAGCTAGGTTGAAGGCTAGGGTTAAGGTTAGGTTTAGGGTAGTTTTAGGGTTAGATTGAGGGATAGGTGTAGGTTTATATTTAGAATAATGTTTAGGCTTTGAGCTAGGATTAGGACTAAGGCGAGAGTAAGGTTAGGGTTAGGGCTAGGGTTAGAATTAGGGTTATGCTTAAGGCTTGATTTAGGCTTAGGATTAGCTGTAGGTTTTGTGCTAGGATTAGGGCTAGGGTTAGGGCTATGGGTAATGTTAGAGCTAGGGTTATGTTGAGGGCTACTTGTAGGTTTAGGGTTATGGCTAGGTCTAGTGTTATGTTTAGATTTTTGGTAGGGTCAGATTTAGAGACAGGTTTACTCTAAAGGCAGAGTCGGCATTTGGGTTAGAGTTAGTGTTAGGGTTACAGTCAGAATTAGGACTATGTTAAGTCTAGGGTTAGGTTAGTGTTATTGTTAGGGCTAGAGCTAGGTTTATGTTTAGGTCTAGGAGAAGAGTTAAGGCTAGATTTAGGATTTGCTTTAGGTCTAGGTCTAGTGTTAGGGTTTGGTCTAGGGTTAGGGTCAGCTTTAGACCTAGGATTAGGGTCAGAATAAGGGTGAGGGTTAGCGTTAGAGTTTTGGATAGGGTTAGAGCTAGAATGATGGCTAGGGTTAAGACTATTAATAGGGTTAGAGTTTTGGTTAACCTAAGAATTAGAATTCGGTCTAGGATTACCATTAGGGTTAGGTTTTTTCTTAGGTTAAGGGATAGCCTTAGAGCTAGGGTTAATGCTAGAGTTAGGGTTAGGGTTAGGGTTAAATATAAATATATTTTGAGCTCGCATTAGGGCTAGTTTTTGTATTAGGATTAGGGTTAGATTTTTGCATTGGCTAATATAAGAGCCAGGGTTACAATTAGAGTTAGTTTTAGGGTTAGAGTTAGGGGTAGGTCTAGTGCTAGGTTTAGGTTTATGTTTAGGTTAATATTTAGAGCTAGGGTTATTGTTAGGATATGAGAAAGCATCAAGATTAGTTTTAGGGTTAGGATTAGCACTCAAATAAGGGCTAGGGTTACTGTTTGGTTTAAGGTGAGGGCTGTGTTTAGAGCTACGGTGACTGTTAGGATATCAGTCAGGTCAGGGTTTGCTTTAAGTTTATGGTTATGACTTGAATTAGGGCTAGGGTTAATTTTAGGTTTTGGTTTAAGTTTAGGGTTGCCTTTAGTGATAGGGTCAGTTTTAGAATATGAGTCAGGGTCAGGGTAAGTTTTAAGGTTAGGTTTAGAACTCGAATTAGGCTAGGATTACGTCTAGGTGTCCTGTTAGGTTTTGGTTTAAGTTAATTTTTAGTGTTAGGGCTGTTGCTCAGTTTTGTTTTAAGTCCTAGGTTTAGGGTTTGGGCTAGTTATAAGATTAGCATTAGGGTTAGGGCTAGTATTAGTGTTAGGCTTAGGTTTGGGTTAGGGTTAGATTTGGATTTAGCATTAGATCTAGGATTAGGACTAGGTCTAACTATAGGGCAAGGGTCAGGGCTAGGGTTATGGTTACTGTAACAGATAGGGTTAGATCTAGGGCTAGGACTAGGGTGAGAGTTAGAGTTAATCTTAGGCCTAGGGTTTTGGTTAGTTTTAGGGATAGGGCTAAGCTAGGGCTAGGATTAGGGCTAGGGATTGTGATCAGCTTATGCCTAGTGTTAGGGCTAGGGTTATAGTTAATTTTAGGGTATGGTGTATTGTTATAGCTAGGATTAGAGGTAGGGTGAGGGTTAGAATTTTGTTTAGGACTAGGATTAGGGTTAGGGTTATGATTAAGACTAAGTTTAGGGCTAGGATGATGCATAGGGTTACTTGTAGGGTTAGGTCTAGAATTAGGGCTAGGGTTTATGTCATCCTAGTGTTACAGTTTGGGGTAGATTTAGGGTTAGGTTTGTGTCTAGGTCTAGTGTAAGTTTTATTTTCATGGTAAGGGTCAGGTTTAGAGCTAGGTGTATTTTTAGGGTCAGGATCAGGGTTAGGGTTTGTTTTAGGTTAAGGTTTAGGGATAGTGCTAAAATGAGCATTAGGGTTAGGGTTAGGGTTAGGGCAATTGATTGTGTTAGTTTTAGGTTTCAGGGAAGGTTTAGGGCAATGGAGAGCTTTAGGGTTAGCAAAAGGGTTAGGGTTATGCGTAGGGTTAGCATTAGGATTAGGTTTATCATAAGGATGATACATTGGGTTAGATCTATGTTTAGGGCTATGGTTAGGTTACGATTAGGGCTAGAGTTAGGTTAGGTTTTGAGTTAGGACTAGTAACCCTAGCTTAGGGTAGGGTTAGGGTTTGATTTAGGGTAAAGGTTACGTTTTGTGCTAGGATTAGGTCTAGGACAAGGGTTAGGCTTAGTGTTATGGTCAGTGTTAGGTTCAGGGTTAGGGCTAGGGTTTTCATTCGGGTTAGCATTAGGTTTAGGGTAATAGATTGGGTTAGATATAACGTTAGCTTTATGGTTAAGGTTAGGTTTAGATTTAAGTTTCGTTTTAGGGCTAGGTTTACTGTTGGTTTTAATTTAAAATTCAGGTTTTGAGTTAGGGTTAAGGCTATGGCAAGTTGTAGGTTTAGGGATAGGTCTAGGGATCAGTTTATGGATTGGTTGGGCTTTCGGTTAGGGTTAAGGATAGGGTTATTATTAGGGTTAGGGTTAGACTTAGGCTAATGCCTAGGGTTAGATAGTTTTAGGTTTAGGGTTAAGGTTAAGATTAGGGCTATGGTTAGGGTTATGTTTAGGAATAGTGCTAGGGTCATGTTTGGGCTAAGGGTTAGTCTTTGAGGTAGGGTTAGGACTAAGGTGAGGGTTAGGGTTAGGGTTAGGACTGGGGTTAAGGTTAGGGTGAGGGTTATGCTTAGGGTAGGTTTAGGCCTCGATTAGGGTTAAAGTTATTTTAGTTTTGTGTTAGATTTAGGCCTAGGGTTAGTGCTATGTGTAATGTAAGATCTAGGGTTGTGATTAGAGCTAGTTTTAGGGTTAGGCTTAACCCTAGGTCTAGTGTTACGTTTAGGTTTGGGTTAGGGTCAGGTTTATAGCTAGGTTTAAAGTGAGTGTCAGGGCCAGTGTTCAGTTTAAAGTTAGGGTTAGGGTGAAAGCCAGAATAGGACTAGGGTTAGGTCTAGTGGTAGGTTTAGTGTTTGGTTTAGAATAAGGGTTATTGTTAGGGCTAGGACTATGTTTTTGTTTAGGTCAAGGGCTAGAGTACTAGCTAGATTTAGGATTAGGTTTAGGTATGTAGCTAGTGTTAGGGTTAGGATTAGGTATAAGTTTAATGGTAGGGCTAGTTTCAGGTTTCGGTTTCATTTTAGGGTCAAATTTAGACCTATAATTAGTGTTAGGGTCAGAATAAGGGTGAAGGTTAGGGTGAGGTTTTAGGTTAGGGTTAGATCTAGAATTTGGCTAGTGTTAGGACTAGTAATAGGGTTATTGTTTGGGTTTGGCTAAGAATTAGGATTAGGACTATAGTTAGCATTATGAATAGGGTTTGCTTTGGGGTAATGGATAGGATTAGAGCTAGGGTTAGGGCTAGGATTAGGGTTAGGTTTATGGCTAGTTTTAGGGTTAGGGTTAGGGTTAAATCTAGTCTTAGGGCATGGATTAGTGCTATTTTTATGTTAGAGTTAATGCTAGGCTTTGGCTAAGGCCAATGTAAAAACTAGGGTTATGATTAGGATTAGTTTTAGGGTTATGGTTACGGTTAGGTCTAGTGTTAGCATTAGTTTTAGGGTTAGTGTGATATTTAGAGCTAGGCTTTGTGCCGCAGTCTGGCTGGGCACAATCAGGAGCCACTTGTCAAAAGAAACTAACTTTATTTTTAGAACCAAACACGCCAAACAAACAGCCTCTCAGGAAAAATCCTCAGAGCCTCAACTGCCACCACCGGCTTTTTTCAAGCCTCTCTCTCCCCCCCCAAGCTTCTTCTCCCCCTCCCACAAACCTCCTGCTCTTGAGGCCGATTGGCTGGGTCACGTGGGCAGAGCCAAAAAGTCCCCCAATGAGCAGCTCCGTGGTCTGAAAGGGCAGGGAAACAGTCCAATGAGCATCACCGCAGAGGAGCCAATCAGCTAGATGTTGCTGGGGCCGAGGAGCCAATCAGCTAGATGTTGCTGGGGCCGCTGTGAGCCAATCATCAGCCGGCAGCTGGATGGCTGGCAGCTGGAAGTTTGCTGGGGCCCCTTCGGCTGTGGCTCTCAACATCTCCCCCTCTATGTTTAAACAACAAGCATGTGGCTTAGGGACCGTGCCTGTTAGGCAGTCCAATTCAACATATGGTCCTTACCCGTCATCGGATGAACTGACCTCTAGGCGTCAGCCTCCTGTCTTAGGTTGGTACCACTGCAATTGGATCATACCCGTCACTGACTACCGGTCCAGCATACAGCTATACTTGTGGATAGGCCTTTGCACCAGTGGGGGGGTGAGGTTCTTTGCCTCACCTCTGTTGGCCCCCAAATTTTAGATCATCACTAGTAGAGGAGGATGCAAAATGCCATGACATTAAGCCAATTGAGGGCTCCTTTGAAAAATTGTACCACCGGTGACATCATCAGCAAAAATACCCCAACACTACCACAAGTCGCTGCACCAACAGATAGTTCAAAATGCATACAGGTGAGCTCACAATGTGTCCAGGCAAGTTCTGCAAGCAGTTCAGTGATGGCTATTGTAGAATGTGAATTCTGGCAATAATGGCTAAAGAAAAAATTATGTAACATTACAGAAGGCACTAAAAGAAAACAATTTTCTTAACAATTTACATTATCTTTAAGAGAATTATTAAATATAATGAAAAGGAAAGGTGAAAGTAAACAAACAGATCTGTTAACCTTCTTTTTTGTTTACATATTAAAACAATCCTCAACAGTTGTTTACCCAATATAAATTAAACCATATAAATCACGTGAAAAAAAATATTTGGATCCATTTTATCATGAGCGCTCATCATATATGATATATGGACATTCAAACATATAACACAAAACACAAGTGTGCACACATAACATAATACATACAACACATAACATTATAGTAAAGGCCTTATAACTTTTTACAGGTGAAATCTCCATTGCAATGTTTAAAAACTCTATAGTCAAAAAATAGAACTGATCAGCAAAACATTAACCTAGGTCTGTATGAGCTCAAAAAACAAAATAGAACTTCATGATATGGCAAAGGGCAATAATAAAATAGATATTGAAAAAAGCATCCTGGTTCTGTTGCAGATGTAAGAATAGCCAAACTGGAGTTTTGGATATCAGTTGTTATGGATTTGAGCCAAATCATCTTCTTTTTGGTCTGTAGAAATCGCTTTAGTTAATCTTTCTGGAATCCAAATCGGCTGCTGTTCTCCCTGTGGAAACACATAAACAGACCCCCGACTCCAGACAATCACTGGGTCAGGACCTTGGTTAATCTCTCTGGAATCCAAATCGGCTGCTGTTCTCCCTGTGGAAACACACAAACAGACCCCCGACTCCAGACAATTACTGGGTCAGGACCTTTCCATTGTCCTGTTAGAATATCCTTCCAAAGTACCTTGGGCTTATGTACATTTTTGGGACACATATGCCTTTCCGCAGCACTAAGTCCTGATGAATCCAAATTTAAAAAGTTTAGAGTAAAAAGGGTTATTTTAAGTTTATCTTTGGGGAATATATACCCCTTCCCAATTCCTTCTTTTTGCTTTAATAAGTACATTTTAATAGTTTGATGAGCTCTTTCAACTATGCCTTGTCCCTGTGGATTGTATGGGATTCCTGTTATATGAGTAATGCCAAATGTTGAGCAAAATTGTTTAAAAGAGGTAGAAGTATAACCAGGGGCATTATCTGTTTTTAACTGTTTTGGAACACCCACAGTGGCAAAATTTTGTAAGCAATGAGCTATAACATCTTTAGTTTTTTCTCCGGCATGAAGGGAGCCCATCAAAAATCCAGAAGAAGTATCAACTGTAACATGCAAATATTTTAATTTTCCAAATTCTGGCAAGTGTGTGACGTCCATCTGCCAAATATGGTTAGGTATCAATCCTCTAGGATTGACTCCAAGATTAACTTGTGGTAAAAAGGTCACACAATTTTGACATTGTTTTATTATTTGTCTAGCTTGTTCCTTAGTTATTTTAAAACGCTTTTGTAAAGTATTAGCATTGACATGGAACTTTTTATGAAAATTTATAGCTTCTTCTAGTGTAGAGAAAATATGTATGTCATATGTAGTTTTATCTGCTAAATCATTGCCCAAACTAAGGGCTCCAGGCAATCCTGTATGTGCCCTGATATGTCCTATAAAGAATGGATCTTTTCTGTCCCAGATTAGACTTTGTATAGTGGAAAGCAAAGAGAAAACAGTAGAAGAAGGGGAAATCCTACCAGCATCTTCAAGAGATACTATAGCATTAACTACATACTGACTATCAGAAAATAAATTAAATACAGAATCTTTAAACATCACAAAAGCTTGTAAAACTGCATTAAGCTCTACCTTTTGAGCTGATTGTTTGGGTACTAAAAATGTAAAAGTTTGATCAGGGGTAACTACTGCTGCTGTACCATTATTTGACCCATCAGTGAATATATTTGGAGCATTCATGATAGGTGTTTTTCTTGTCATTTTTGGAAAAATTACAGGATGCAATGACCAAAAAGACAATAAAGGATTAGATGGTAAGTGGTTATCAAATGAAACATTAGATTTGCACATGATTATTGCCCAAGTATTTAACTCATTAGCTAACTCATCAATTTGATTCATAGTATATGGAGTAATAATTTTATTGGGAGAAATTCCAAACACTCCCTTTGCTGCTTTTATTCCTTTGAGTATTAATTGTCCTACAGCCTCAGGATACCTAGTAAGAATAGTGTTAGGAGAATAAGATAAATGTATCCATAATAATGGACCTTCTTGCCAAAATACTCCTGTAGGAATATTTTTTGTTGGTAGTACAATAAATAATAAAGGCAAACTTATATCAATTCTATCCAAATGCATATTTTCCATATATGTTTCAATGATTTTTAATGCCTTTCTTGCTTCAGGCGTTAACATTCGGGGTGAATTTGGATCTGATGGACCTTTTAGGATATCAAATAAAGGTCCCAACTCTCCTGTTGGTATACCTAAATAAGGCCTTATCCAATTTATGTCTCCTAATAACTTTTGAAAGTCATTAAGTGATTTGAGTTGATCTACTCGTATTTGAATTTTTGTTGGACGGACCATGGTTGAGGATAATAGAACTCCTAAATAATTAATTGGAAAATTTAATTGTACTTTATCTATTGCTATCTCTAGATTATAATTTTTTAATAAGTTTGTAAGTGTGGCATAACATTCTAGCAATGTGTTTTTATCTTTGTGTGCTAATAATACATCATCCATATAGTGAAATATTTGTAGTTCAGAATTTTGATTTCTAAGTGGCTGGATTGCTTTGTTAACATAAATTTGACACATAGTTGGGCTGTTAGCCATCCCTTGAGGGAGTACTTTCCATTCATATCTCTGATCAGGACCTTCATGATTCAGTGCAGGGATAGTAAATGCAAAACGTGGACTATCCTCAGGATGAATTGGAATTGAAAAAAACCAATCTTTAATATCTATAACTAAAACATACCAGGTTTTTGGCAAAGCAGACAACTGAGGAATCCCTGATTGAGCAGGTCCCATAATAACCATCTCATTATTAATGGCTCTTAAATCTTGCAATAATCTCCATTTACCAGATTTCTTTTTGATGACAAAAATGGGAGTATTATGGGGAGATACAGAAGGTTGTATATGTCCTTCTGCTAATTGTTGTTTGACCAGGTCATGGGCTGCTTGTATCTTTTCTTTAGTCAGGGGCCACTGAGGAACCCATACTGGTCTTTCTGATTTCCAAGTAATTTTTATTGTCTCAGTGGCCCTTTCTGAAAATCCAACCCATGTCTGTCTGTTCCTTGATCTATTTGTATTGGTGCTGCTATACCTTGTTCTTGTTTTTCTAATCTTTTTCCTTTCCTAAAACCTTGTCTAGTCATAATAGTGGGTGCATTTTGGTTGATGTTATTTGTTAATGTCAAACCTAATTGATCTAGGACATCTCGTCCCCATAAATTTACGGGAAGATGATCCAATACATATGGCTGTATAGTTCCTTCACATCCTTCAGGATCCTTCCAATCTAATACCATTGCACTTCTATGGGGATTAGTCGCCACTCCTAGGCCTCGAAGCGTTTGAGTGTCTTGTTGTAATGGCCAATGTTTTGGCCATTCTTGACGAGAGATGATGCTAAGGTCTGCACCTGTATCCAGTAGCCCATTAAATTCATGTCCTTGAATATTTAGTTTTAGCATGGGGCGAGAATCTAAATTTAAAGAAAGCATAGCCCAATCTACACCTGTGGAACCTAATCCCTTGGAACCTCTTTCTACAGTACGACTGGAAAATTTATCATGTAGGCTGGGTATTATTAGTAACTGTGCTATTCTATCTCCTGGTGAAATTACTGATATACCCTTTGGAGAACTGGCTATAATTTTTATTTCACCTTCATAATCGGGATCAATTACCCCAGGACTTATCATAAGTCCTTTTAGAGTAGAAGAGCTGTGTCCCAATAATAAGCCTACTGTTCCTTTGGGAAGAGGTCCTTTCACCCCTGTGGGGATGATTTGAACTCCCATCTCTGGAGTTAGTACTGCTCTGGCGGAGGCGCAGATGTCCAACCCTGCGCTCCCTCTGGTTTGTCTGATGAGGGATCTGATGGACAATGTGTCCTGGGCACTACCCTGATGGGGTTGCTGGGTTCCTCCAGTGCTCCGTATATTTGTGGTTTTGGGCCCCGGAGCATTGGGCCCCCTTGTCCATTTTTTGGCAATGGAGCCTGATGCCTTTCTCCATGATATCGTGGATAAACACCTGGTCCTTGTTCGTTTTTTGATAATGGAGTACCCTCTATGGTGGTTTGAGAACGGCATTCATTAGCCCAATGTCTCCCTCTACGGCATCTGGGCAAATACCTGGTATTCTACTCCTTGGATACCTAGTTTTGTTAAACCCTCCTCCAATGGGGCAATTCCTTTTAAAATGTCCTGTTTGTTCACAATTGTAGCATGTTCTTGGCCTGGCATCTAAAGCCTGTTTTACTACAGCTGCCACAATTTGCCCTTGTTCATTAATGTCTCTGGCATCTAAAGCCTGTTTTACTGCAGCTGCCACGACTTGCTCTTGTTCATTAATGTCTCTACATAATTTAATATATGTGTTTAAATCTTCATGTTTCCATGGTCTAATGATATCTCTGCACCAACGATTCGCTTGCTCATAAGCCAGGTGTTTTAGTAATGGCATTGCTTGTTCTGTATTCCCAAAAACTCTGGTAGCTGATGGCTTTGTGTTTGGATATGAGTCAGAGTGAGGGTTAGTTTTAGGCCTAACTCGAATTAGAGCTTGGTTATAGCTAGTTATTGGTTAGCGTTTGGTTTAGTTTAAGATTTAGGGTTAGAACAATGGTTAGGTTTAGGGGTAGGGTTAGGTTAGGGTTCAAATAGGGCTTGGTTTAGCGCTATGATTAGTGTTAGGGTTAGGCTTATGGTTAGGGCTAAGGTTAGGGTTAGTTTTAGGGGAAAGGTTGGGGTTATATAGCTAGGTTCAGTGTTAGGACAAGGTTTATATTTAGGGATAGGGCTAGGTGAGGGTTTCGTTTAGGATTAAGTCTAGGTTTAGGGCTAGGATTAGGTCTAGGGTTTGTGTTAGGGTTAGGTCTAGAATAAGGGCTAGGGCTAATATCAGGTCTAGGGTTATCGTTAGGGATAGAGTTAGGTATCTGTTTATGGCTAGGTCTGGTGTAAGGATTAGGTTTAGCATAGGGGTCAGGTATAGAGCTAGATTATTATTACGATCAGAGTATGGGTTAAGGATTGGTTTGGGTTAAGGTTTAAGGTTAGAGCTCAAATTAGCATTAGGGTTAGGGTTAGGGCTAGAGTAATGGATAAAATTAGGTTTACACTTTAGGTTAGGTTTAGAGTAATATATAGGGTGAGTGTTAGGCATAGGATTCGGGTTAGGCCTAGAGTAAATATTTGGTTTAGGCTTATATTTAGAGTAATAAGTATGTTTAGTGCTAGTGTTAGGGCTTAGGTTAAAGTTGGGATTAGGGCTAGGGTTTGGGTTACAACTTGGGCTAGTGTTAGGGTGAGTTTTAGTGAAAGTGTTAGGGTTTGAGCTAGGGTTAGGGCTAGGGCGAGGTTTATGGTTAGAGTCAGGGCTACAGTTAGGGTTAGGGCTAGGTTTAGCATTTGGTTTATGGTTATGTCTAAGGTAATGGATAAAGTTAGAGCTACAATTTGGGCTATGGTTTCAGATAGGATGAGGGATAGGGTTAGAGTTAGGGTTAGAGCTAGGGTTATGTTTAAAGTAAGGGTTAGAGTTTGAGCTAGGGTTTGATCTAGGGCAAGCATTAGGCTTAGGGTTTGTGCTAGGGTTAGGGTTAAGGTTATGCTTAGGTTTAGGTTTAGGGCTTGTATTAGGGCTAGGTTTTGTGTGAGGTTTATGGCTAGTGCTATGTCTATGGATAATGTAAGACCTAGGGTTATGGTTATAGCTTTTTTTTTTGTATTAGTGTTATACATATGTCTAGTGTTAGGTTTAAGTTTTCAGTTAGGATAAGGTTTAGAACTAGGGTTTGTGTTAGTGTAAGCATCAGGGTTTGCTTAGGTTTCGGGTTAAGGTTAGAGACAGAATTAGGGATAGGGTTTGGACTAGTAATTGAGTTAGGGCTTGGGGTAAGCTAAGTGTTAGTTTTAGAACTAGGGTAGCATTAGGGTGAGAGTTTGGCTTAGGGTAAGGAATATGTTTACAGCTATGGTTTGGATTAGTGTTAGGATTAGGTTTAGGGTTAGTGTTAAAGGTAGAATTGAGGATCAGATTAGCACTAGGTTTTGTGTTAGGGTTAGGGGTCTTTCTAATATAAGAACTAGCTTTACAGTTAGAGAGAGTTTTAAGTTTAGGATTAGGGCTAGGTCCAGTCTTTGGTTTAGGATTAGGGTTAGGGTGATGTTTAGAAGTAGGGTTAGTTTTAGGGTCAGAGTCAGGGTCAGTATTAGTTGTAGGGATAGGGTTAGGACTAGATGTAACATTAGGATTTGGTATAGGTTAAGGGTTAGGATTAGGGCTATAGCTTAGTTTTGTTTGTGGGCTATGGCTAGGGTTAGGGCTAGTTTTCTAATTTGAATTAGGTTTAGGGCTAGTGTTAGGGTGAGGTTTAGGTTTATAATTAAAGTAGATTTAGAGTTAGGGTTAGTTCTAGATATAGGACTATGGCTAGGTTTAGGGCTAAGGTTAGGGCTAGTGTTAGGGTTAGGCAATAGATAAGGTTGGTACTAGAAATAGGTCTTGGGCTACAATTAGAGTTAGTCTTAGGGCTAAGTTTAGAGTTACGGTTACAGTTAGCAATGAATTAGGGCTGGGTTTAGTGTTAGAGATAGTGTTATGGTTAGGGATAGTGATGGGGAAAGGATGTGGTTATACCTAGGTTCAGAAATAGGGTGAGGGTTGAAATTAGGGTTTGGGCTAGGGTTAGGGTTTGGGTTAGGGTTAAAGCTAGGTTTAAGGCTAGGATGAGGGCTCTGCTTTGTGTTATGTTTAAGGCAAGAATTAGGTAGAGTTCTAATATCAGGTCTAAGGATACGGTTAGGGATAATTTTAGTGTTAGTTTTTTGGCTAGGTCTAGTTTAAGGGTTATGTTTCGGGTAAGGATCAGGTTTAGAGCTAGGTGTCTTATTAGAGTCAGTGTCTTGTTCAGAGTTTGAGTTAAGATTTGGATTAGTTTTCGGCCTCAAATTAGCAATAGGGTTATTGTTAGGGTTTGAGCAATTGATAGGGTTAGGTTTATTGTTCAGGTTGGTTTTAGGTAAGAATAAGGTTAGTGTTAGCTATAGGTTTAGGGTTAAGCCTAAATGGATAGCATTAGATTTATGTTTAGGACTAGGGTTAGTGTTAGGTTTAGCGTAACTGTTAGGATTTGAGCTAGGATTAGGACTACTACAAAGGTTAGTTTTATGGTTGGTTCTAAGGTTAGGTTTACAGTTATGGTTAGTGCAGGTTTAGAGTTAGGACAAGGGTTAATTTTACAGTTAGGATTAGAATAGTTTTAGGTTTAGGGTAGTGTTATCATGACATTTATAGTTAGGGTTAGGGTAATGGGTAGGGTAAGAATTATATTTAGAGCTATGTTTGGGTTAGGCTTATGTTTAGGGTAATGGATAGGTTAGGTCTAGGGTTATAGTTAGGATAAGGGCTAGTTTTAGGGTTAGGGTTAGGTCTAAGGTTAGCGTTATGGTTAGGTTTATGGTAAGTGTTAGGGTTTGAGCTATGGTTAGGGTAATCGTGATGTTAGGGTTAGTGTCAGGTCTAGGTTTAGGATTAGAGTTAAGTTTAGGGCTAGGTTTAGCACTAGCATTAGGATTAGGGTTATGTTTAGGGTAATGGATAGGATTAGAGCTAGAGTTCGGGTAAGGATTATGGTTAGGATTAAGTTTAGGGTTAGGTTTAGGGTTAGGGCCATTTTTAGGTTTAGGGTTAGTTTTAGACTAATGATTAAGGTTAGGGTTAGGTTTAGGGTTAAAACGAGATGGAGGGCTCAGTTTAGGGCTAGGTTTTGGGTTAGGTTAGGGCTAGGATTAGGGCTAAGTCTAATGTAAGATCTAGAGTTATGATTAGGGCTACTTGTAGGGTTATTCTTAGGCCTAGTTCTAGTTTTAGGGTTAGGTATACATTTTGGTGATGTTTGATCTAGGGTTAGAGTAAGATAAGAGTCAGGCTCAAGGTTAGTTTTTGGGTTAGGTTAGGACTAGAATTAGGGCTGATGTTAGGAATAGGTGTAGGGTTAGGTTTTGGTTTAGGTTAAGCGTTAGGTTTAGGACTATGGCTCGTTTTTTTTTTCTTTTTTTTAGGGCTTGAACTAGATTACTGCTGGTTTTAGGTTTAGTGTTAGTTTTAGGGCTAGTGTTAGTGTGAGATTTAGGCTTAGGGTTAAAGTTGGACTTAGAGTTATGGTTAGTTCTAGGGTTAGGGCTAGGGCTAGTGTTGGGGCAAAAGTTAGGGCAAGTGTTATTGTTATGGTAAGGAATAGGATTAGATCTAGGAATAGGGCTAGGTTGAGAGTTAGAATTAGCCTTAGTGCTAGTGGTAGGGTTAGGGCTAAATTAATGCTAGGATCAGGTCTAGGATTTGTGTAAGGGTTAAGTCTAGAGTTAGAGTTAGGGTTATATTTGGGGGAAGGGATGGGGTTATAGCAAGGTTCAGAACTAGGGTGAGGGATAAAATTAGGGATATGGCTAGAGTTAGGGTTTGGGTTAGGATCAAGACTAGTTATAGGTCTAGGATGTGGGCTAGCATTTGTGTTAGGTTTATGGCAAGAATTGGGGCTAGGGCTAATATCAGGTCTAGGGTTATGGTTAGGAATAGTTTTTTGTAAGATTTATGGCTAGGTTTAGTGTCAGAGTTAGGTTTATGGTGAGGTTCAAGTTGAGAGCTAGGGTATTATAATAGAGTCAGGTTTTGGGTTTGTGTTAGGTTGAGGTTTAGTGTTATGGCTCAAATTAGCATTAGGTTTGAGTTAGAGTTAGAATAATGGATAAGGTTAGGTTTAGGTTTCAGTTTAGGTTTAGGGCTCAGATTAGGTTTAGGGTAATGGATAGGGTTAGTGTTCGGCCTAGGGTTAGCATTAGGTTTATGGTTATCATTAGGGTAATGGATAGGGTTAGAGCTAGGGTTAGGGCTAGGGTTATGTTTAGGATTAGGGCTATATTTAGGGTTAGGGTTAAGGCTACAGTTAGTTTTAGAATATGGGTTAGGGTTTGAGCTAGGTTAGAGCTAAGGATAGGGTTAGGGTCTTGGATTAGCATTAGGTTTACCATTAGGGTTAAAGGTATGGACAGGTTTAGACCTTGAGTTAGGGGTCTTAGGGTTAGGTTTAGATTTAGGACTAGGGTTAGTGTTACGTTTAGCATAATTTTTAGGGTTTGAGCTAGGTTTAGGACTATGGCAAGGTTTCGGTTTATTGTTAGGTGTAGGGTTAGGTTGACAGTTAGTGTTAGAGTAGGTTTAGGATTAGGGTTAAGGTTATCGTGATGTTCATGGTTACGGTCAGGGTAATTGATGGGTTTAGAGCTAAGGCTAAGTCTAGTTTTAAGTTTAGGAGTAGGGCTAGGGCTAGGGTTAGGTTTAGGGTTAGGCTTATCATTTTCTTATGGTTAGGTTAAGGGTAAGGGTCAGGGATTGAGTAAGTGTTAGGGCTAGGTTGAGGCTTCAGGTTAGAATCAGGACTAGGGATAGAGTAAGGGTTATGGTTATGGTTAGGGCTAGGTTTTGCATTAGGTTTAGTGTTATGATTAGGGTAATGGCTAGAGTTAGAGATAGAGTTTGGGCTATGTTTATAGTTAGAATTAGGGCTAGGAATGGGATTAGGGTTTGGGGTATGTTTATGTTTAGTGTAACGGCTAGGGTTTGAGCTAGTGTTAGTTCTAGGGCTAGATCAAGGATTAGGTTCAGCTTTAGGTCTAGGGACAGGATTATGATAGGTTTAGGGTTAGAGTTAAATTTAGGGCTAGGGTTAACATTAGGTTTTCTATAAGGATTAGGGTAATGGATATGGTTAGATGTAGGTTTACATTTAGGTTTATGGTTAGATTTAGTTTTAAGATTAATGTTAAGGCTACGGTTATGTTTAGGTTTATGGAATGGGTTAGTTTTTGAGCTAGGGTTAGGGCCATGGCGAGTGTTACTTTTAGGGTTAGGTCCATTGTTAGTTTTCTGGTTAGGGTTAGGGTTACGTTTAGGGTTAAGTCTAGGGTTATCAATACTGTTAGGGATAGGATTAGGTAAGGTGTAATTTTTGAGCTGGGTTTAGGGCTAGGGTTAAGTTTAGGGTTAGGGCTAGGGATAGGGTTGGGGTTTCACTTAGGGCTAGGTTTAGGCCTAGAATTCACTCTAGATTTTGTGTTAGTTTAAAGCATAGAGTTAGAGCTATGGTTAATGTAAGAGCTAGGATTATGATTAGGGCTAGTTGTAGGGTTAGGGTTATGACTATGTCTAGTGTTAGGTTTAGGTTTTTGGTTAGGGTAAGGTTTAGAGATAGATTTAGTGTTAAAGGCAGGGTCAGTGTTCAGTTTAGAGTTAGAGTCCAGGTTAAAGCCAGAATTGGGACTAGGTTTATGTCTAGGGGAGTGTTAGTCTTTACGTTAAGTTAAGGGTTATTGTTAGGGCTAAGGCTAGGTTTTTGTGTAGGTCTAGAGCTAGAATTAAGGCTAGATTTAGGATTAGGTTTAGGCCTAGAGCTAGGGATAGGGTCTGGTTTAGGTATAAGTTTACTGGTAGGACTAGTGTTATGGTTTTGTCTAGCTTTAGAGTCATGTTTAGACCTAGGTTAGTGTTATGGTCAGAATAAGGTTCAGGGTTATGGTTAAGGTTTGGGATAAGGTTAGAGCTAGAATGAGGGCTAAGGTTAGGACTATTAATATGACGAGAGTTTTCATTACCCTGAGGATTAGGGATAGGTCTAGTGTTACCATTATTGTTAGAGTTTTTCTTAGGTTTAGGCATAGGGTTAAACCTAGTGTTAGCGGTAGGGGTAGGGTTCAGTTTAGGGTTAAAGCTAGGTTTAGGGCTCCAATTAGGGCTAGTTTTAAGTTTAGGATTAGGGCTAGGGCTAGGGTTAAGTTTAGGGTAAGGCTTATCATTTCTGATGGTTAGGTTAAGGTAAGGGTCAGGGATTGAGTAAGTGTTACGGCTAGGTTTGGGCTTCAGGTTAGAATCAGGACTAGGGATAGAGTAAGGGTTAGGGTTATTGTTAGGGCTAGGTTTAGCATTAGGTTTAGTGTTATGATTCGGGTAATGGCTAGAGTTAGAGGTAGAGTTTGGGCTATGTTTATAGTTAGGATTAGGGCTAGGATTGGGATTAGGGTTTGGGATAGGTTTATGTTTAGGGTAACAGCTAGGGATTGAGCTAGTGTTAGTGCTAGGGCTAGATCAAGGATTAGGTTCAGCCTTAGGGCTAGGGACAGGATTATGATAGGTTTAGGGTTAGAGTTAAGTTTAGGGCTAGGGTTAACATTAGGTTTAGGATAAGGGTTAGGGTAATGGATATGTTTAGATGTAGGTTTACATTTAGTTTCAGGGTTAGATTTACTTTTAAGATTAATGTTAAGGCTACGGTTATGTTTAGGTTTATGGTATGGGTTAGGTTTTGAGATAGGGTTAGGACCATGGCGAGTGTTACTTTTAGGGTTAGGTCCATTGTTAGTTTTCTGGTTAGGGTTAGGGTTACGTTTAGGGTTAAGGCTAGAGTTATCAATAATGTTAGGGATAGGTTTAGGTAAGGTGTATGTTTTGAGCTAGGTTTAGGGCTAGGGTTAAGTTTAGGATTAGGGCTAGTGTTAGGGTTTAGAGTTAGGTACAGGTCTAAGTTTATATTGATGGTAGGGTTAGGCTTTGAGTGAAGTTTGCGACTAAGGCTAGGGTTAGGTTTAGGGCTAGGTTAGGGCTAGGGTTAGGGTTGGGTTTCGCTTAGGGCTAGTTTTAGGCCTAGAATTCACTCTAGGTTTTGTGTTAGTTTAAAGCATATAGTTAGAGCTATGGTTAATGTAAGAGCTAGGATTATGATTAGGGCTAGTTTTAGGGCAGGGCTATGGCTATGTCTAGTGTTAGGTTTGTGTTTTTGGTTAGGGTAAGGTTTAGAGAGAGATTTAGTGTTAAAGGCAGGGTCAGTGTTCAGTTTAGAGTTAGAGTTAAGGTTAAAGCCAGAATTGGGACTAGGTTTATGTCTAGGGGAGTGTTAGTCATTGCGTTAAGTTAAGGGTTATTGTTAGGGCTAAGGCTAGGTTTTTGTGTAGGTCTAGAGCTAGAATTAAGGCTAGATTTAGGATTAGGTTTAGGCCTAGAGCTAGGGATAGGTTCTGGTTTAGGTATAAGTTTACTGGTAGGACTAGTGTTATGGTTTTGTCTAGCTTTAGAGTCATATTTAGACCTAGGTTAGTGTTATGGTCAGAATAAGGTTCAGGGTTATGGTTAAGGTTTGGGATAAGGTTAGAGCTAGAATGAGGGCTAAGGTTAGGGCTATTAATATGGCGAGAATTTTCATTACCCTGAGGATTAGGGATAGGTCTAGTGTTACCATTATTGTTAGAGTTTTTCTTAGGTTTAGGGATAGGGTTAAACCTAGTGTTAGCGGTAGGGGTAGGGTTCGGTTTAGGGTTAAAGCTAGGTTTAGGGCTCCAATTAGGGCTAGTTTTTGTGTTAGTGTTAGGGCTAGGGTTAGGGCAACAGCTAAAGTAAGAACCAGGGTTACAATTAGGGTTATCTTTAGAGTCAGGGTTAGGGGTAGTTCTAGTGTTAGTGTTAGATTTACAGTTAAGGTGATGTTTAGAGCTAGAGTTATTTTTAGAATAAGAGTCAGGGTCAGGGTTAGCTTTAAGGTTTGAATTTAGACTCGAATTAGGGCTAGGTTTACTATTATGATTTGGTTTAAAGTTAACATCATTTTTAGAGCTAGGGTGAGTGTTAGGATATGAATCAGGGTCAGTGTTAGTTTTAAGGTTATGGTTAGGACTCAATTAGGGATAGGATTAGTTCTTATAGTAGTTTCAGGTTTGGTTTAAGTTAAGGTTTAGGGTTAGGTCTATTGCTCGATTTTTTTTTTTTTTTTTTTTAGTCTAGGGTTAGGGTTAGGGCTAGTTTTACAATTAGTATTACGGTTAGGGCTAGTGTTAGTTTTAGGCTTAGACTTAGGATTAGGGTTATATTTATAGTTGGGTTTAGATCTATGTTTAGGCTAGAATTAATGATGGGGCTAGGGTTAGGGCCAGGGTTAAAGTTATGTTAAGGCATAGGGTTAGATCTAGGGATAGGGCTAGTGTGAGATTTAGAGTTAGTTATAGGGCTAAAATTAGAGTTAGGGATTTGCATAGGGGTAATTAGGGCTAGGATTAGGGCTAGGGTTGGTGTTCAGCTTAGGCCTAGCGATAAGAATAGGGTTAGGTTTAAGTTTAGGATAAAGAATGGCGTTATAGCTAGGTTTAGATGTATGGTGAGGGTTAGAGTTACAGTTAGGTTTCGGGTTGAGGTTAGGGTTATGATTAAGGCAAGCTTTAGGGCTATGATGAGGGCTAGTGTTTATTTTATATTCAGGGCTACGATTAGTGCTAGGGCTAATATCAGGTCTCAGGTTATGGTTAAAGATAGTTTTAGTGTTAGGCTTATGGCTACGACTAGTGAAGTGTTAGGATTCGGGTAAGTGTCACGTTTAGAGCTCGTGGAATTATTAGGAAAAGTATTTGGCTTAGGTAAGCATTTAGGTTTATGGCTCAAATTAGCATTAATGTTAGGGTTAGGGTATAGTTAGGGTTTGTTTTAAGGTTCATGTTTGGTTTATGGTAATTGATACGGTTATTGTTAGTGATAGGGTTAGTTTAGAATTAGGGTTAGCATTAGGGTAGGGGTTATGGTTAGGTTAATTTATATGGTAGAGGTTAGATTAGAACTAGAGTTATGGTTAGGAATATGCCTTGAGTTAGTGTTAGAGTTAGTGTTAAATTTAGAATTAGGGTTAGGGTTAGTGTTAAGTTTAGCATAAAGGTTAGTTTTTGAGCTAGGGTTATTGCTAGGTTTAGGGTTAGGTCTAGGGATAAGATAATGGTAGGTTTAATTTTAGGGTTAGAGTTAGGGATAGGGTTATCATTAACATTAGGGTTAGGGTTAAGGTAATGGATAGGGTTAGTTTGGGTTTAGATTTGGTTTAGATTTAGAATTAGTGATAGTTTTAGGATTAGAGCTATGGTTATGTTTAGGTTTATGGTTAGGTTTATGGTTTGATATAGTTAGGGCTATGTTGAATGTTAATTTTAGGGTTATGTCTCTCATTAATTTTCCAGTTAGGGTTACGATTAACATAAGAGTTCTGGCCAGGATTGTCAATAATTTTAGGTTTATGGTTAGGGTAATGGGTACGTTAAATCTAGGTTTGGGACTAGGTTAAGTTTAGGATTTGGGCTAGGTTTAGAGTGAGAGGTAGGGATTGGTCTAGGTTTATGTTTAGGGTAAAAGTTAGGTTTTGACTATCTTAGGACTAACGTGAGGGCTAGGGTTACGTGTAGGGCTAGTGTTAGGTTTAGTGTTATGCTTAAGGCTAGGTTTAGGCTTAAAATTAGCTCTATGTTTAGTGTTAGGTTTAGGCCTAGGGTTAGGCCTATGGGTAATGTAAGATCTAGGGTTATGATTAGGGCTATTTTTAGGTTTAGGGTTATGGCTGGGTCTAGAATTAGGTTTAGGTGTTGGTTAGTTTTAGGTTTGGAGGTAAGTTTAGTGTTAAAGGCAAGGTCGGTGTTTGGGTTATAGGTAAAGTTAGGGTTACAGCCAGAATTAGGACTAGGTTTAAGTCTAGGGTTTGAGTTAGTGTTTGGGTGAGGTAAAGGTTTCTATTAGGGCTAGGGCTAGGATTTTGTTTAGGTCTAGAGCTAAAGTTCAGGGTAGATTTGGGATTGGGTTTAGGTCTATAGATAGTGGTAGGGTTAGATTTAGGCATAAGTTTACAAGTAGGGCTAGTGTTAGGGTTTGGTTTAGGGTTAGGGCCAGGTTTAGCCCTAGGGTATATGTTATGTTCAGAATAAGGGTCAGCATTGGGGTTAGGGTTTGGGATAACATTAGAGCTAGAATGAGATCTATGGTTAGGGCTATTAACATGGTTAGGATTTGGTTAGCCTAAGGATTAAGGTAGTTCTAGGGTTAGGGCTCGGGTTATTGTTCAGGCTAGGATTAAGCCTAGGTTTAGTGCTAGGATTATGGCTAGAGGTAATTTCAGGTCTAGTGTTATGGTTAAAAATAGTTTTAGGTTTAGGTTTATGGCTACGTCTAGTGTAAGGGTTAGGTTAAGGTTAGGTTCAGGGTTAGGTTCAGGTTTAGAGCTAAGGGTACTCTTAGGGTCAGGATCATGATTAGTGTTTTGGATAGATTAAGGTTTAATATTTGGGCTCAAATTAGCATTAGAGTTAGGATTAGAGTAAAGATAGTGATAGGTTTAGGTTTCAGGATAGGTTTAGTGTAATGGATAGGGTTATGATTAGTGATACGGTTAGGTTTAGGCCCAGGTTTAGCATTAGGGACAGGGTTATGGTTAGGATAATGGAAAGTGTTAGAGATAGGGGTACAACTAAGGTTATTTTTATGATTATTGATAGGGTTAGGCTTAGGGTTAGGCTTAGGTTTAGGGTTAGGGTTAGGGTTAAATCTAGGGTTACAGCTAGGGTTATAGTTACGATTAGTGATAGGGATATGTTTAGGGGTAAATCTAGGGATAGTGCTCAGAATAAGGCTAGGTTTGGGGTTAAATTAAGGCTAGGTTTAGTGCAGCCGCTAATGTAAATACCTGGGTTGTGATTAGGGCTAATTTTAGGGTTAGGGTTAGGGCTAGGTCTATTGTTATGTTTAGGCATAGGGTAAGGGTGATGTTTAGAGCTAGGGTTAGTGTTAAGGTCAGAGTCAAGATCAGGGTTAGTTTTAGGGTTTGGCTTAGAACTCGAATTATGGATAGTGTTATGGGTAAGTGTAAGGTTAGGGCTTAGTTTTTGTTAAGGGTTCTGGTTAGGTCTATGGCTTGGTTTTGTTTTAGGACTAGGGTTAGAGCTAGTTTTAGGATTAGCCTTAGGGTTAGGGCTAGTGTTAGATTTAGTTAGGCTAAGGTTTATGGTTAGATTTAGAGTTAGTTTTAGATCTAGATTTTCTGCTAAGAGTATGAATAGGGCGAGTATTAGACCTATGGTTTGGGCTAGGATTATGGTTTCAGTAAAGTATAGGGTTAGAACTAGTGTTAGGAATAAGGTGATATTTAGAGTTAGTCTTTTGGCTAGGGTTAGGGTTAAGGTTAGGGATAGGGCTAAATTAGATATAAGATTAAGGCTAGGGGTAGTGTTAGATTTAGGCCTAGGGTTATGGTTAGGATTATAATTAAGGCTCTGTTTAGGGCTAGGATAAGGGCTAGGTTTTGTGTTAGGGTAGGGCTACTATCAAGACTAGGGCTAATATCAGGCCTAGGTTTATGCTTAGGGATAGTTTTGGGGTTAGTTTTATGGCTAAGTCTAGTATAAGGGTTAGGTATAGGGTAAGAGTGAGGTTTAGATCTAGGGGAATTATTAGGGTCAGTGTTAGTGTTATGGTTAGCTTTAGGTTTGAGTTTAGGTTTAGGGCTCGAATTATCATTAGAGTTAGGGTTATGGTAATGATTGTATTAGGTCTAGGGTTCAGGGTAGGTATAGGATAATTGATAAGTTTGGGGATAGTGATACGTTTAGGGTTAGGCTTAGGGTTAACATTAGGGTAAGGATTATGTTTAGGTTAATGATACAGCTAGACTTAAGTTTAGGGCAAGTGTTATGGTTAGAATTAGGTCTTGATTTAGGGTTAGGGTGAGGGTCAGAACTAGGGTTAGGTTAAGGTTATGTTTAGTGTAAGGGTTAGGTTCTGAGCTATAGTTAAGGCTAGGCTCAGTGTTAGGTTCAGGATTAGGTCTAGGGATAGGATTACAGTAGGTTTTGGTTTAGGGTTATGGTTAGGATTAGACCTAAGATTAATGGTAAGGTCAGTAGAAGGGTCAGGGTTAGTGTTAGAGTTTTGGATAGGGTTAGATCTAGAATGAGTGCAAGGGTAAGGGCTATTAATAAGGTTAGTGTTTTGGTTAGCTTAAGGATAAGGGATCGGTCTAGGGTTACCCTTAGTTTTAATGTTTTGCTTAAGTAAGGGATTGGTTTAGAGCTAGTTTATGGTTAGAGTTAGGGTTAAACCTGGGTTTAGGACTCGGTTTAGGCATAGGTTTTGTGTTAGGGTTAGGGCTAGGGGTAGGACAATGGCTAATGTAAGAACTAGGGTTACCATTAGGGTTAGTTTTATTGTTAGGTTATGGGTTAGGTTTAGTGGTAGGGTTATGTTTAAGGTTAGGGTGATATTTTTAGCTAGGGTTCATGTTAGAATAGGAATCAGGGTCAGGCTTAGTTTTAGGGTTAGAGTTAGAACTCAAATTAGGGCTAGGTTTACTGTTAGGGTTCAGTTTAAGGTGAGGGTGGTGTTTAGAGCTAGGGTGAGTGTTAGGATATGAGTCAGTATCAGGGTTGGTTTTACGGTTTGGGTTAGGATTCAAACTAGGGCTAGGGTTAGGTCTAGTAGTAGTGTTATAGTTTGGTTTAAGTAAAGGTTTAGAGTTAGTTTTTTTTTTTTTTTTTTTAGTCCTATGGTTTGGGTTAGGGCTAGTGTTAGTGTTAGGCTTAGGCTTAGTGTTAGGGTTAAATTTGGAATTAGGGTTAGACCTAGGGTGAAGGCTAGAACTAAGGATAGGGCAAGGGTTATGGCTAGGTTTAGGGTTATTGTAAGGGATATGGTTAGAACTAGGGATAGAGCTAGGGCGAGAGATTGTCTTAGGACTAGGATTAGTGTTAGGGTTAGGGTTATTGATAGGGCTAAATTAGGGCTAGAATTAGGACTACGTTTACTGTTTAGTTTAAACCTAGATTTAGGGTTAGTGTTAGGGTTAGGGTTAGAGTTTAGTGTTAGCATTTAGAGTTTAGGTTTAGCGTTCAGGCAATCTTTTTGGTAATGGATGGCTTTACAGCTAGGTTTAGAAATAGGGTGAGGGTTATAATTATGGTTAGGCTGTGGTTATGGTAAGGCTTTTGATTAAGCCTAGGTTTAGGACTAGGATGAGGGCCAGGGATTTTTTTTTTTTTTTTTTAGGGTTAGGGCTAGGATTAGTGTGAGGGCTAATTTCAGGTCCAGAATTATGGTTAAAGATAGTTTAGATAAGGATTATGGGTATGTCTAGTGTAAGGGTTAAGTTTAGGTTTAGCATCAGGTTTAGAGGTAGGGGTATTATTATGGTCAAGTTCTGGGTTAGGGTTGGGATATGTTAAGGTTTAAACTTAGGGCTTGAATTAGCATTAGGGTTAGGGTTATTGTTATGGTAATGGATAGAGTTAGAAATCAGTTTAGAGCTCAGGTTATGGTTAAGTTTAGGGCTAGGTTTTGGGTTAAGTTAGTGCTAGGGTTAGGTTTAGGGCTAAGGTAAGTACTTGGGTTAGGCTTATGGCTAATTTTAGTGTTTCAGGGCTAGGTTTACTGGTTTACTGTTAGGTTTAGGTTTATGTTTAGGGTGATGTTTAGACCTCGGGTTAGTGTTATGGTCAGAGTAAGGGTCAGGGCTACTTTTAGGGTGTGGCTTAAAACTCGAATTAGGGCTGGGTTTAGGGCTAGGTGTAGGGTTAGGGGTTGGTTTTGGTTAAGGGTTGTGGTTAGAGCTTTGGCTTGGTTTGGTTTTAGGGCTAGGATTAGGGTTAATGAAATTTTTAGGATTAGTGTTAGGGTTAGGGCTAGTCTTAGATTTAGGCTTAGGCTTCGGTTTAGGGTTAAATTTAGAGTTAGGTTTTTATCTAAGTTTAGTGCTAGGGCTAAGGATAGGGAAAGGGTTAGGACTTGAATTTGGGATAGGCTTAGGTTTATGGGAAGGGATAGGATTAGAATGAGTGATAGGGCCAGTGTGAGAGTTAGAGTTATTCTTAGGGCCAGGCTTAGAGTTAGGTTTAGGGATATGGCTAAACTATGGCTAGGGTTAAGGTTAGGGATGGGGTTAGAGCTAGTTTTCGAATTAGCATCAGGGTTTGGACAATTTTTGGCTTATGCATGGAGTTAGGGTTAGATTTAAAGTTAGGGTTCGATCTAGAGTTAAAGCTAGGGCTAAGGATAGGGCAGTTGTGATGAAAAGGGTGAGGTTTAGAGTTAGGCTTACAATTAGGTTAAGGGATGTGCTTTTGGCTAGGTTTAGGGCTATGGCAAGGGTTAGTATTAGGGTTAGGGCTAGAATTAGGGTTAGGGTTATGATTAAGGCTAGGATTATGGCTAGGATGAGGTTTAGGGTTTGTGTTATTGTTAGATATAATATTATGGCTAGGGCTACTGTCAGGTCTAGGGTTATAGTTAGGGCTAGATTTAGTGTTAGGTTTATGGCTTCATCCAGTGTAAGGATTAGGTTTAGGTTAAGATTCAGGTTTATATCTAGGGTTATATTTAGGGTCAGGGTCAGGTTTAGGTTTTGGGTTAAGTTAGGGTTTTGGTTTAGTGTAATGACAGCATTAGTTTTAGGATTTAGATTTGGTTTAGTGTAATGGATAGGGTTAGGGTTAGACCTAGGGTTAGCTTAAGAGTTAGGGTTATTGTTAGTGTAATGGATAGGTTTAGACCTAAGGTAAGGGCTAGGGTTATGTATAGGATTAGGGCTAGTTTTGGGTTTGGCTTAGGTTTAAGTTTAGGGTTAAGGCTAGGTTTACTACTCGGTTTAAAATAGGTTTTGGGTTAAGTTTAGGCTAGGCTTAAGGCTATGGCTAATGTATGAAGCAGGGTTATGATTAGCGCTAGTTATAGTGTTAGGGTTAGGGCTATGTCTAGTGTTAGGTTGAGATTTACAGTGATGATGGTGTTTAGAGCCAGGGTTAGTGTTAGAGTCAGGGTCAGGGTTAGTTTTCGGGTTAGGGTTAGGACTAGAGTTAGGATATGGTTAGGGATAGGTGTAGGTTTAGGGTTTGGTTTAGGATAAGGGTTTGGGTTACGGTTATGGCTCAGTTTTGTTTTAGTTGTAGGGCTAGTGTTAGGGCTAATTTTAGGATTAGCATTAGCATTAGGGCTAGTGTTAGGTTTGGGTTTAGGTTTAGGCTTAGGGTTAGGGTTAGATTTAGAATTACAGTGAGATCTAAGGTTATAGCCAGGGCCATGAATAGGGCTGGGGTTAGACCAAGGTTGGGGCCTAGGATTAGGGTTCTAGTAAGGGATAGGGTTGGAACTAGGGTTAGGTGAGAGTTAGAGTTAGAGTTTGTCTTTGGGCTAGGATTAGGGTTAGGGTTAGGGATAGGGCTAAATTAGGGCTAAGCTTAGCGCTAGGTTAGTGTTAGGTTTAGGCCTAGGGTTTGGGTTAGGGATAAAATTAGGCTATGCATAGGGCTAGGATAAGGGAATAGGTTTGTGTTAGGGTAAGGGCTAGGATTATGGCTAGGGTTAATATCACATCTAGGGTTAAGGTTAGGATAGTTTTAGGGTTAGTTTTATGGCTAGTCTAGTGTAAGGTTTAGGTAGGGTAAGAGTCAGGCTTATAGCTAGGGGAATTATTAGGGCCACGGTTACTATTAGGGTTTGGTTTACGTTTGAGGTTAGGGTTAGGGATCAAATTAGCATTCGGATTAGGGTTAGTGTAATAATTGGATTAGGTATAGGGTTCAGGGTAGGTTAGGCTAATTGAAAGGTTTGTGGAAAGCGATAGGGTTAGGGTTAAGCCTAGGGTTAGAATTATGGTAAAGGTTATGTTTAGGGTAATGGATACAGTTAGAGTTAAAGTTAGGGCTAGGGTTATAGTTAAAATTAGGTCTTGTGCTAGGGTTAAGGTGAAGGTTAGAACTAGGAATAGGTTTAGGGTTTTGTTTGGCATAAGGGTTAGGTTCTGAGCTATGGTTATTGCTCGGCTGAGAGTTCGGTTTAGAATTAGGTCTAGGGATAGGATTGTGGTAAATTTTGGGTTAGGGTTGGTATTAGGGTTAGACCTAGGTTTAGTGTTAGGGTCAGAATAAGGATCAGGGTTAGGGTTAGGGTTTGGGATTGTGTTAGAGCTAAAACAAAGGCTAGGGTTAGGACTATTAATAGGGTTAGGGTTTTGGTAAAGACTAGAGATAGGTCTAGGGCTACTCTTCAGTTTAGGATTTTGCTTAGGGTAAGGGATTGATTTAGATCTAGGATTAGGGCTAAGGTTAGTGTTAGAGTTAGAGTTAAAGCTAGGTTTAGGGCTCAGTTAGGGCTATATTTGTACTAGGGTTAGGGCTAGGATTAGGGCAATGGCTAATGTAAGAACTAGTGTTTCCATTAGGGTTAGTTTTAGGGTTAGGGTTAGGTGTAGTTTGAGTGTTTGTGTTAGGTTTAAGCTTAAGGTGATATTTATAGCTACGGTTCTTGTTAGGATAGGAGTCAGGGTCAGGGTTAGTTTTAGGGTTAGCATTAAGAGTCGAATTAGGGCTATGTTTATGTTAGTGTTCAGCTTGAGCTTAGGGCAGTGTTTATATCTAGGGTGAGTGTTAGCATATGAGTCAATGTCAGGTTTAGTTATAAGGTCTGGCTTAGGACTCAAATTAGGGCTAGGTGTATGTCTAAATGTAGTGTTAGTTTTTGGTTTAAGTTAAGGTTTAGGGTTAAGAGTATTTATCCGTTTTGGTTTACTGCTAGGATTGGGTTAGGGCTAGTTTTACTATTATCATTAGTGTTAGGGCTAGTGTTATAGGCTTAGGCTTAGTTTTAAGGTTAGATTTAGAGTTATGATTAGGGATGGGACTAACTTTCGGGCAATTGTTAGGGCTAGTGTTAGTTTTATGGTAGCGGATAGGGATAAAACTAGGGCTAGGGCTAGGGCGAGAATTAGAATTGGTCTTAGGGCTAGGGTTAGGATAGGGTTAGATATAGAGCTAAATTAGGGCTAGGATTAGGGCTAGGTTTTGTGTTTAGCTTAAGCCTATGGTTAGGGTTAGTGTTAGGTTTAAATTTGGGGTAAGAGATGACATTATAGGTAGATTTAGACGTAGGATGAGGGTTAGAATTATGGTTAGGTATAGGGCTAGAGATAGGTTATGATTAAGGCTAGGTTTAGGACAAGAATGAGGGCTAGGTGTGTTATTAGGGTTAGGTCTAGGATTAGGGCTAGGGCTAATTTCAGGTCCAGAATTATGGTTAAAGATAATTTTAGGTTTTGGTTTATGGCTAAGTCTAGAGCTAAGGTTTAGGTGTTGGGTTATGGTCAAGTTTAGAGCTAGGGTATTATTAGGGTCAAGGTCTGATTAAGGTTTGAGGTAGGTTAAGGTTTCAATTTTGGCTTGAATTAGTTTTAGGATTAGCGTTACTGTAATGATAGGGTTAGTATAGGATTCAGGTTAGGTTTAGGCTATTGGAACAATAACAAATCAGGATAGGGTTAGATTTGTGCTTAGGGTTATCATTATGGTTTGGGTTATCGTTATATTAATGGATAGAGTTAGAGATCAGTTTAAGGCTAAAGTTATGGTTACAATTAGGACTAGTGTTAGGGTTAGTTTAGGTTTAAAGCTAGGATTAGGTCTCTGATTATGGCTAGGTTTGGGGGTTATTTTGGAGCTAGGTTAGGGTTAGAGCTAATGTAAGTACTAGGTTTAAGTTTAGGGCTAGTTTTAGGGTTTGAGTGCTAGGTTTAGTGTTAGGGTTAGGTTTACAGATATGGTGATGTTTAGAGGTAGAAGTGTTAGGATCAGTGTCAGGTTCAGGGTTAGTTTTAGAATTTGGCTTCCAACTCAAATAAGTCTAGGTTTACATCTAGGTGTAAGGTTAGGGTTTGGTTTAGGTTAATGTTTAGGGTTAGAACTATTGCTCAGTTTTGTTTTAGGGCTAGGGCTAGTGTTAGGGCTCATTTTAGGATTAGTGTTATGGTTTGGGGTAGTGTTAGGTTTAGACTTAGGCTTTGGTTAAGGCTTGTTTTAGAGTTACTTTTTGCCTAATATTAGTGCAAGGGATAAGTATTGAGAAAGGATTAGCACTAGGGTTAGGGCTAGGGTTAGGTTTATGGTAAGGATAGGGTTAGAATGAGTGATATGGCTAGTATCAGAGAGTTCGTCTTAGGGCTAAGGTTAGGGTTAGGGTTACGAATAGGGCTAAATTACGGCTAGGTTTATGTTAGGGCTAGGGTTAAGGCTAGTTTTAAGATTAGGCTTATGCATCGAGTTAGGGTTAGATTTAGTGTTAGATTTTGATCTAGGTTATTGCTAGGCCTAATGATAAGGCAAGGGTTGCCACTAGGGTTAGGGTTAGAGTTAGGGTTTAATTTAGGCTAAGGGATGTGGTTATAGCTAGACTTAGGGCAAGGGGCAAGGGTTAGTATTAGGGTTAAAAATAGGGTTAGAGTTATGATTAAGGCTATGTTTAGGGCTAAGATGAAGAATAGGAATTTGTTTTAGGGTTAAGGATAGTCTATAAGGCTATGGCTAATGTTAGGTCTTGGGTTACAGTTAGGGATAGATTTAGTGTTAGGTTTATGGCTTGTCCAGTGTAAGGGTTAAGTTTTGGTTAGGGTCAGATTGAGATCTAGGGTTATTTTTAGAATCAGGGTCAGGATTAGTGTTTGGATTAAGTTAGTGATTAGGTGCAGGGCTCAAATTAGTTTTAGATTTAGGGTTAGTGTAATGTATATGGTTAGGGTTAGGCCTAGTGTTATCAGAAGGGTTAGGGTTATTGTTAGGGTAATGTATAGGGTTAGCCCTAAGGTTAGGGCTAGAGTTATGTATGGAGATTAGGGCTAATGTTTGGGTTAGGGTTAGGTTTAAGTTTATGGTTAAAGTTAGATTTAGGACTAAACTTAAGGCTAGGTTTTGGGTTAGGTTAGGGTTAGGGTTAAGGCTACCACTAATGTATGAATTAGGTTTATGACTACAGCTAGTTATAGGTTTAGAGTTAGATCTAGGTCTAGTGTTAAGGTTAGGTTTATGGTGATGATGATGTTTAGAGCCAGCGTTAGTGTTCGGGTCAGTGTCAGGGTCAGGGTTAGTTTTGGGGTTAGGGTTAGACTATAATTAGTGATAGGATTAGGGCTAGGTGTAGGGTTATGATTTGTTTTTGGTTAAGGGTTAAGGTTAGGGCTATGACTTGGTTTTGTTTTATGGCTAAGGTTAGGGGTTAGTGCTAGTTTTATGATTAGTCTTAGGGTTAGGGCTATTATAAGTGTGAGATTTAGGCTTAGGTTAAGGATTAGGGATAAGAGTAGAGTTATGGATAGGTTTAGACTTAGGGTTAGGCTTAAGTTTAGAGTTAGGTTTAGATCTAGGTTTTGTGGATAGTGCTAAGTATAGGTCTAGGGTAGGGCTACGTTTTAGGTAGTATATGGTGATGGTAAGGGATAAGGTTACAACTAGGTATAGGGTTATTGTGAGAGTTAGAGTTAGTCTTAGGACTAGGTTAGGGTTAGGGATAGGGCTAATTAGGACTTGGTTTAGGGCTAGGGTTAGTGTTAGGGTTAGGCCTAGGGTTATGGCTAGGTTTAGTGTTAGGTTTACCGTTAGGTTAGGTTTAGGGTAAAGGATGGCAATATAGCTAGTGCTAGGATTAGGATGAAAATTAGGGTTAAGGTTAGGTTAAGTTAGGGTTACGGTTATGATAAGGTGAGGTTCCTTGCTAGGATGTGCCATAAGTTTTGTATTAGGTTTAGGGCTAGATTAGAGCTAGGGCTAATGTCATGTCTAGGGTACTGTTAGGGAGAGTTTTAGGGTTAGGTTTATGGCTAGGTTTATTGTAAAATTTAGGTTTCTTGTTAGGGTCAGGTTTAGAGCTATTGGTATTATTAGAGTCAGGGTTAAGTTTAGAATTGGGCATAGGTTAAGGTTTAGGTTTAGGGGTCAAATTAGTCTTATATTTAGGGATTTGGTAAGGACACAGTTAGATTTAGGGTTCAGGTTAGGTTTAGGTTATAGATAGGATTTAGGCTAATGCTAGGATTAGGTTTCCACCTAGGGTTAGCATAAGGATTATAGTTATCTTAGGGTAATGAATAGGGTTAAAGTTAGGGTTAGGGCTAGGGTTATGTTTAGGATTAGGTCTAGGTTTAGGCTTAGGTTTCTAGTTAGGTCTAGGGTTATTGTTAAGAATAGCTTTAGTTTTAATGCTAAGGTAAGGCTTGGATTAGGGCAAGGTTTTGTGATAGGTTAGAGCTATGGCTAATGTAAGAACTAGTGTAATGATTAAGACTAGTTTTATGGTTAATGTTAGGGCTAGATGTAGTTTCAGGGTTAGTTTTAGGGTTAGGGTGAAGTTTAGAGCTAGGGTTAGTGTTAGTGTCAAGGACAGTGTTCAGGTATGGTAATGGTTAGGGTTAACGGCGAATTAGGACTCGGGTGAGATCTAGCATTAGGGTTAGAGTTTCGGTTAGGTTAAGGGTTATTGTTAAGGCTAGGTCTAGTTTGTCTTTAGGTCTAGATCTATAGTTATGGCTAGATTTCGGATTAGGTTAGGTCTAGGGCTAGTGTTAGGGTTAGGTTTAGGTGTAAGGTTACCAGTAGGGCTAGTGTTAATGTTCAGTTTAGGGTTAGCTTTAGATTTAGAGCTAAGATTAATGTTAGAGTCAGAATAATGGTCAGGGATAGGGTTAGGGTTCGGTTTATGGTTATATATAGAATGAAGGCTAGGGTTAGAACTAGTTATAGAGTTAGGTTTTGGTTAGGCTAAGGATTAGTGCTAAGAATACGGTTAGCATTAGAGTGAGGGTTTGGCTTAGGGTAAGCGATAGGATTAGACCTAAAGTTAGGACTAGGGTTAGAGTTAGTTTTATGGTTAAAGCTCGTGTTAGGACTTGGATTAGGACTAATTTTGTATTAGGTTTAGGGCTAGTGTTATGGTTATGGCTATTGTAAGAAATAGGGTTACAATTAAGGTTAGTTTTATGGTTAAGTTTAGGGCTAGGCCTATTGTTAGGGTTAGGTTTAAGGTTAGGGTGATGTTTAGAGCTAGGTTTAAGGTTTGGATTTGATTCAAGTTCATGGTTAGGTTTAGGGTTAGGTTTAGGTTTCAAATTAGGGCTAGGGTTAGAGCTGGTGTAGGGTTAGGGTTTGGCCTAGTGTAAGGGTTAGTGTTAGGTGTATGGCTCAGTTTTGTTTTAGGGCTAGGGCTAGGGTTAGGGCTACTTTTAGGAATAGTATTAGGGTTAGAGCTAATTTTAGTGTTAGGCTGAGGATTCAGTTTAGGGTTAGTTTTAGAGATAGGTTAGTGCTAGGGCTAATGATTATGACTAGGATTAGGGCTTGGGTTAGGGTTATGGTAAAGGATAGAGTTAGTTTTAAGATAGGTTTTGATCTATAATTCTGTGCTAGGGCAAGGGTTATGACTAGGGTTAGGGCTTGCATTAGTGTTACGGCAAGGTGTAGGGTTAGAATAGGTATAGGTCTTGGGTGACAATGATAGTTAATCTTAATTCTAGTGTAAGAGTTAGGGTTAGGAATAGGTCTATATTGGGGCTAGGATTAGGGCTAGGTTTAATATTAGGTTTAGGGCTAGAGTTAGGGTTATGATTAGGGCTAGGGCTAGGGTTAGGGTTAGTGTAAGGTACGGTTAGGGCTAGGAGGAGTGTTACGTTAAGTGTTAGGTCTAGATTAGGGTTATTGTTATAACTATGGTTAGGGTTGGGGTTAGGGCTAGGGTTTTCTTTAGGGTTAGGGCTAGTTTTAGAGTAATGTATTGGATTAGATGTAAGATTAGGTTTAGGATTAAGTTTAGATTATGGTTAAATTTAGGTTCAGGGGTAGGTTTAGTTTTTATTTTTGGTATGGTTTAGGGTTAAGTTTATGGCAAAGGTTAGGTTTAGGGTTAAGGCGAGCATTAGGTTTAAGATTAGGGTTATGGATAGGGTTAGGTTTAGGGCTAGCATTATTATTAGGGTTAGGATTAGGGTTAGGGTAATGTTAGGTTTAGAGCTAGGGTTAGTACTAGGGTTAAGTTCAGGATTAGGTCTAGGGTTAGGTTTATGTTTACGAATAGGCCTACGGTTTTGTTTAGGCTAAGGGTTAGACTTTGAGCTAGGGTTATGTCTAAGGCGAGGGTTTGGGTTAGGGCTACATTTAGGATTATGGTTATTTTTAGGGTAGGTTTAGGTCTCAGAATAGTGCTATATTTTGTGTTAGGTTTAGGCCCAGGGTTAAAGCTATGTATAATGTAAGATCTAGGGTTCTGATTAGAGCTAATTTTAGGGTTAGGGTTATGGCTATGTCTAGTGTTAGTATTAGGTTTTGGGTTAGGTTCAGGTTTAGAGGTAGGTTTAGTGTTAGTGATAAGATCAGTGTTCAGGTTAGAGTTAGGTTTAGGGTGAAATCCAGAATTAGGGCTAGGTTTAGGTCTAGGGATAAGGTTAGTGTTCGCTTTAGGTTAAGGATTACGTTAGGACTAGGGCTCAGGGAGTTTTTAGGTCTAGGTCTAGAATTATGGCTATATTGAGCATTAGGCTTAGGTCTAGGGCTACTGTTAGGCTTAGGTTTAGGTATAAATTTACGGGTAGAGCTAGTTTTAGTGTCTGGTTTAAGGTTAGGATCAGATTTAGACTGAGGGTTTGTGTTAGGGTCATGATTTGAGTTAGGTTTAGAGCTAGAATGAGGGCAAGGGTTAGAATTAGTAATAGGGTTAGGGTTTGGATTAGGATATGGATTACGATTAAGACTAAGTTTATCATTATGGGTATGGTTTGGCTTAGGGTAAGTAATATAGTTAGAGGCAAGGTTAGGGATAGCATTAAACTTAGGTTTACATCTAGGTTTAAGACTCAGACTAGGGCTAGTGTTTCTGTTATGATTAGGGAGTATCAAAGAAATCTGACCAAATAATTTGGGGAGGTAGATCAGTATATGTATATTTCCCTGTTATCTCCAACAGTACTTTTGGATAAAGATGTTTTTGCATGCTTCAGCTTTGGTAAACTTTCACAAGGAAGAAACCAGAGTGCCCACATAGAACTGATTGAGTGTGTGCAGTTTTAAGCAGCGAGTACCAACCCTGTTTGATTTCAAGTTCCATTTCCATTTACCCGTATAGGTCAAAATGAAGGAAATCTTAGAATACAAACAGTTCCTGAGAGCAAACCATTGAAGGGATAGGGCCCAGACCTGGGGAAAATAGTGAGGTTATGTAAAAATCAAATTATGCCAAATATCAAATGAAATTGAACAAAAATCACTCTAACACTGTATCTATCCCAACCCTAAACTAATTCTAACCTGTTTAGAGTATCTATGATCATAGAAGTCCCAATCTTGGGGAGCCTAAATGGACAACTTAACAGATGAATCTTGTGCAGTATCAAAGAAATTTGATGAAAATTGGGGGAGGTGTTTTAGTACATTCATATTTTCCTGTTTTTTTTTTTTTTTTTCTTAAAGTGCTCATGAATCAATTGTTTTTCATGCTTCAGCTTAAGGTAATTTCACAAAGAAAAACCAAAGACTGCCCACACAGGGCTGATTGAGTGTGTGAAGTTTCTTGCAGCTAGCAGCAACACTGTTTTATTTCCAGCTCCATTGCATTTCCACCTATAGTCCCTAATTAAGTGAAACCTAAAAATTCAAACTGTTCCTGTCATTGAACCACTGAAACTTGAAGGCCCAAACTTGGGGAGCCTACTAAGGCTAGGTCAAGGATGAATCCTCTATAGTATCAAATTAATCCAGGCAAAAATATTTGAAGCTCTTTCATTACATGGGTATTCTGCTTGCTCCTAATGCACCCAGAGATAAAGCTGTTACTTTCTACTTCATCTTATGACTACTTCCATGGCAAACACCAGATTATGCTCACTGAAAACTGATGGAGTGTGTGATTATTCAAGCAGCTAGCCCAAACCCTGTTTGATTTCCAGCTTTACTTCATTCACCCCTACATGGAAATAAAGAAGAGAAACATGAAAATTGAAACTGTTCCTGAAAGCAAACCCTTTATGTATGATGCCCAAACATTTGGAGTATAGTCAAAATAAAAATAAAAAAAACGATGAATCCTGCACAGTATTATAGATATTAGAAAAAAAAAAAAACAAAAGTAACTCTTATCTAAACAATAGGTCTAATCCTGATCCTAACACTAACCCTAACACTAACTTTAACCTGTTTAGAGTCACTTTAATCCCAGAAGTCCAACACTTGGGGAGCCAAGTTGGGTAAGTGAACAGATGAATCTTTCAGAATATCAAAGAAGTGTGACCAAATAATTGGGGAGGTAATTCAGTACATGCATATTTTCCCAATTTCTCCTAAAGTGCTCTCACATAAAGTTGCTTTGCATGCTTCAGCTTAGGGCTACTTTTACAAAGAATAATCCAGAGAATGCCCATAGAAAACTGATTGAGTGTGTGAGGTTTGAAGTAGTTAGCACCAACCCTGTAGGATTTCCCGCTCCATTTCCATTTACATGCATAGGTCAAAATGAAATGAAAACTTAAAATACAAACTGTTCAGGAGAGCAAAACCTTGATGTAAGAGGTCCAAACCAAAAGAATATAGAAGGATAGTTCAAAGATGAATCTTGCCCAGTATCAAAGAAATTTGAACAAAACTAAATCTAACAAAATATTAGCTGTAAATCTAGCCCTAAACTAATAAAAAATAGAACCAAACCTGTTTAAAAAACCATTGATCAGAGTATTCCCCAAATAAAGGAGCCCAGTGGGGCAAGCTAAGAGATGAATCATTTGAAGTATCAAAGAAATCTGACCAAATAATTGGGGGAGGTATTTCAGTACGTGCATATTTCCCTGTTTTCTCCTAATGTGCTCTTGGATAAATTATTTTTTTCATGCTTTAGTTTAAGATAAACCTAACCGCAACCCGCTCCCTAACCCTAACTCTGACACTAACCCTAATACTAACCCTTACTTTAACTCTAACACTAACCCTAACCCTAAGCCTAACCCTAAACCTAACCCTAAATCTCACCCTAACCCTAACCCTACCCCTAACACTAATACAAACCCTAAACCAAACTCTAATCCTAAGCGAAACACTAATCCTTAACCGAACCCTAACTCTTACCGTAAAACTAACCAAATGCTAACCGAAAATTTACACGTAACCCTAACAATAAACCTAGCCCTAACCCTAACAAGAACCCTGACCTGAACCCTAACTCTAACCCTAACTAAAACCCACACCTTAACCCTAATCTGAACACAAACCCTAACACTAAACTTAACACAATCCCTAATCCAAACCACAACCCTAACCCTAACTCTTACCTAACCCTAAACCTAACCCATACCCTAACACTAACCCTAAACTTAACACTAAACCTAACCCTAACATGAACCCTAACATGAACCCTAACACTAACCGTAACACTATCCCTAACCCTAACTCTGATCATAAACGTAACATTAACCCTATATCTAAGATAACCAAAACACTAACACTAACCCTAACCCTAACCCTAAACCTAACACTAACCCTAACCCTAAACATAACCCTAAAACTGACGCTAACACTAATCGTAACTCTACAACGAACCTTAACCTAATATGAACCTAACCCTAACACTAACCCTAACTCTAACCCTAACTCTATCACTAACACTATTCCTAACCTTAGCACTAAAACTAAACCTAACCGTAACACTAACACTAACCCTAACCAATCCTAAACCTAATGTTAACCCTAACAGTAACCCTAATCTAACCCTATCCATATCACTAAACCTAATCCTAACACTAAAACTAACACTAATCCTAACCACAACCTAAAACCTTATCCTAATCCTAACCGTAACCATAAACCTAACCCTAACACAAACCCTAAAACTAACCCTAGCACTAACCATAACCCTAACCCTAATATTAACACTTAAGCAATCTCCAACCCTAACCCTAACCTTAACTGTAAGCCTAGCCCTAACACTAACCCTAAACCTAACTATAACTTTAAGTCTAACAGTAACCCTAACCCTAACAGTAACCCTAATCCTAAGCCTAAAACTAACACTAACTCTAACACTAACCCTAAACCTAACCCTAACCCTAACACTAACTATAACCATAACCCTTAAACAAACCCTAAACCTAACTGTAACCCTAAGTGAAACACTAATCCTAACCCTAAACCTAACCCTAGCTGAAACACTAACTGTAACATAAACAAAAATTTACACCTAACCCTAAAATTATACCTAGCCTAAACTTAACATGAACCCTAACCATAAACCTAACAGTAACCCTAACATAAACGAACACCTTAACCCTAAACCTAACACAAACACTAATCCTATTTCTAACCCTAATACAAACCCTAAACCAAATCACAACCCTAACCCGAACCTTACCCTAAACCTAACCCTTACCTAACTCTAACCCTAACTCTAAAACTAACTCTAACACTAAACCTAACCCTAACCTTAACACTAATCCTAAACCTAACCCTAACCCTAACACTAACTATAACCATAACCCTTAAACAAACCCTAAACCTAACTGTAACCCTAAGTGAAATACTGATCCTAACCCTAAACCTAACCCTAGCTGTAACACTAACTGTAACCCTAAGCAAAAATTTACACCTAACCCTAATATTATACCTAGCCTAACCCTAACATGAACCCTAACCATAAACCTAATAGTAACCCTAACACAAATGAACACCCTAACCCTAAACCTAACGCAAACACTAATACTATTTCCAACCCTAACACAAAACCTAAACCAAATCACAACCCTAACCCGAACCTTACCCTAAACATAACCCTTACCTAACTCTAACCCTAACTATAAAACTAACCCTAACACTAAACCTAACCCTAACCTTAACACTAATCCTAAACCTAACCATAACCCTAACCCTAACCGTAACACTAACATTAACCCTAACCCTAAACATCCCTAAAACTTGATTAGCACATTCACTGGTGGGGTGATTGGTCAGTACAAAAGGGGTATTCATTTGAACTGATTGGTTTAAGCCAAGAGGGGTGTACGTGCTGAACTACAAGATTTTCCCAACATGTTATTAACCAACATAAACTCCTGGAAGGGTTATCTGACATCCCAAGTATTTCCCTGTCTCATGCTTATTGGTGGCTACTAGAGGGCTGCTATGGATCCCCACCTGGCCTGACTGAGTCAGGGACACCTGGTGCAGCACATCTCTCCTGTTATTTGTAGATAAACAACTTAGCAGGGTGGGAATGGGCCAAGGAGTGCTTTGTGGGTTTTTCCAAGGACAAAGGCCATGTCCCTTCCTTGGACATGCTTTGCACTGAGATAGAGGCTGGTTTTTCAAACCATGGCCCTATCCCTAACCCTACCCTAACCTAAAACCTAGACCTGACATTAGCCCTTTCCCTATCTTTAATCCTAGTTCTAAACCTAGACTTAATCCTAACCCTAATTTTAACCCTAGCCCTTACCCTAAATTTATCCACTATCCTAGCACCAAACATAGCTGTAACATCATACCTTACACTAACCCTAATGCTAACCCTAACCCTAGCCCTAAACCTAGGCCTAAATCTCACTAACCCTACCCCAAACCATATCTCTATTACTAGTCCTAATCCTAGCCCTCATTCTAGCTCTAACCCTAACTCTAACCATGTCCCTTATTCTGAACATAACACTAACCCTAGGTCTAAACCTGACACTAACCCTAAAGCAAACACTACCCCTACCTCTACTGGTAGACCTATACATAAATCTAACAGTAACACTAGCACTAGACCAAACCTAACCTTAAATAGAGTCATAAATCTAGACTTAGCCCTAAATAAATACCTAGCACTAGCCCTAACAATAAAAGTTAACCTAAGGTAAAGACTAACTCTATCCCTAGACCAAATGCTAGCCATAAATCTGGCCCTCACCCTAAGCCTATCCCTAACCCGACAATGACAGTTACTCCAAATCAAACCCTAGATCTAAATCTTATCCTAACACCAAACCTAACTAGGACACTGGACTTTTCCATAACCCTAACCCTAAAACTAGCCATAACCATATCCTTAGCTCTTACATTACCCATAGCGCTAATGATAGCCATAAACCTCACAAAAAACATTGCCCTTATCCTAGCCGTAAACCTAACGTAAAGACTAACTCTATTGTAACCCTAACTATGAGCCTAGACATAACCCTAAACCTAACCCTTGCCCTAACCCTAATTCTAACTCAAACTGTAACTTAAACATTACCCTAACACTAAACCTAACATTAGACCTCACTCTAAACCTAACCCTCACACTAGCCCTGATCCTAGCTCAAATGCAAACACTTACCCCAAAACTAACCCTGACTCTAACCCTAGGCCTAAACCTAACCCTATCACTAATTCTAACCTTAACCCTAGCTGTAACCTTACTTCTAACCCTATCCATTACCCTAAAGATAAGCCTAACTCAAATGCTAATCCTAGGCCTAACGCTAACACTATTGCTAACACTAACCCTATTCCTTACTCTAAACCTAACCAGAACCCTTAACCTAACCCTATCAATTACTCTAACCCACACCCTAACCCTATCCCTAAAGCTAATTCAAGCCTTAACCCTAAATCTTAACCTAAGCCAAACCCTACTCAAACCCTGACCTTAATATTACACTTAGCTTTAAACCTGACCCTTAACCTAAACTTAACCCATACACTAGAACTAGCCATAACCTAACCCTAAAATAAACCATAACCATAAATTCAGACCTGACATTAGCACCAGTCCTAATCCTAGCGCTAACCCTAACACAAACACTAGTCCTCATCTTAGGCAGATACCTAGCCTTAATCCTAACCCAAACCCTAACTCTTGTCCTATCTCTAATTTTAACCCTCACCCTAGACCTGAAATTAGGTATAACGCCCCTAACCCTATCAATAAACCTAACCCCAACACTATCCATATCTCTAGCCCTAACCATAGGCATAACCCTAACACTAACCCTAGCCCTAATCCTAGCCCTAATTTAGCCCTAACCATACCTCTACCCCTAACCTTGGCCTAAGACTAACTCTAACTCTCAACCAGCACTATTTCTAGTTCTAACCCTATCCATTACAATAAACATAACACAAGCCCTAACCTTAGCCCTAACCCTAGACCTAGTCCCTACTCTAGATCTAACCATAACTCTACATTTGACACTAAACCTTAGCCTAATCCTAAACCTACAACTAGACCTAACACAATTGCTAATCCTAAAACCAGCCATAAACTTAGCCTTATCCCTTAAACAAAACCGAGACATTGTCCTAACCATAAATGTTAACCTAAACAAAACCCTAACCCTAAAACTAGTCATAACATTCCAGCTCTAATTCAGATCTATGTCCTAAAATTAACCCTGACCCTGACTTATATTCTAACACTAACGTTAGTTCTAAATATCACACTAATCCTAAAGAGAGTGCTAACACTAGATCTAGACTAAATACTAACTCTAATCATAACCTTAGTTCTTATATTAGCCATAGCCCTAAACCTATCCCTAAAGCTAACATAAAAACTAGCCCTAATCTGAGCCCTAACACGAGAAGTAAACCTAAACTAAACCATAAACCTAGACTTAGCCCTAACCCTAACCCTAAACCTATCCCTATCCCTAGCTCTAACACTATCACTTACCCTAAGCCAAACCCTATCCATAATGCTAACCTTAGTCCTAATCCTAATCCATAGCCTAATTTAAACCCTAATCCTATTACTAGTCCTAAATCTACCCGTCATTCTAGCTCTACCCCTAACTCAAATCCTTACCCTAACACAAACCCTTGGTCTAAATCTGACCTCACCCTAAACCAAAATCTAAAACTAGCCCTACCAGTAAACTTATACATAAACCTAAACCTAACTCTAGCCCTAGACCTAAGCCTAATCATTAATATAGCCATACCTCTAGACCTAGAACTACAAAAAAACGCTGAGCCATAGCCCTAACATAATCCTTAACCTAAAGCAAACACTAACCTTATCCCTAGACCTAACTCTAGTCCTAATTCTGGCTTTCACCTTAAAACTAATTTGAACCTGAACACTGACCCTAACACTAACATTAAAACTAGCTCTAAACCTGAATCTAACTGAAAACCTTAACCTAACACTAGACAGCCATAACTCTAACCCCAAAACTAGCTCTAATCAGAACCCTAGATCTGTCATTACACATAGCCTTAACCCTGGGCCTAAACCTAACACAAAACCTAGCCCTAATCTGAGGCCTAAGCTACCCTAAGCATAACCATGATCCTAAATGTAGCCCTAACCCTAACCCTTGCCTTACACATAACCTAACTCAAAGCCTAACCCTTATCCTAAACATAACCCAAGCCCTATTCCTAAACAAAAACCTAATCTTAGCCCTAATCCTAACCTTAAAACTAGTACTAACACTAGTTCTAACACTAACATTACCCTAACCCTAACCCTAATGATAACCCTAGCCCTAAACCTAACCCTATCCCTAACCCTAATCATAAACCTAACCCTCAACCTAACCCTAAACCTAAATCTTGCCATAAACTTAACCCTAAACCTTACCATAATTCAAAACTAAACCTATCCCTAAACCTATATTTAACCATAACCTAAACTTAACCCTAAACCTAATCTAACATCTAATACAATACATTACTCTAAAACTAACCCTAACCTTAATGAAGACCCTAGCCCTAAATCCAACCCTAACCATAACCATAATAATAACCCTAACCCACACCTAACACTAAACCTAACACTTCCACTAGCCCTAACCATCGCTTAATCCCTAACCCTTACCCTAACCCTAACACTAGCCCAATCCATAACCATAACCCTAACTCTAGCCCTAGCCCTAACACTAAACCTAGCCCTTATCCTAGTCCTAATTTAGCCCTATTCCTAACGCTAACCCAAAACCTAGAATTAAGTCTAACTATAATTCTCAGACAATACCTATCCCTACTTCTAACCCTATACTTACTGTAACCCTAACCCAAGCTCTAATCCTAGTCATAACCCTTGCACTATTCTTAGCCCTAGGACTAACTCTAGATCGAAACCTAATTCTAAAACCAACCCTAAACCGATGCCTCAGCCTAACCCTGAAACAAGTTCTAACCCTAATGCTAATTCTAAAATAGCCCTAACCCAAGCCCAAGCCCTAAAACAAAATGGAGCCATACCCCTAACACTAGCCCTGACCCTAGAACAAACCCTAACACTACACCAGCCCTAACCCTAGCCCTATTTTAACACCTAGTCTTAACCGTATACATAACCATGACCCTGACTCATATCCAAACACTAAACCTAGCTCTAAACATCACCCTAACCTTAAAACTAAACCTAACACTAGACCTAGCCCTAAACCTAACCCTAAAACAAACCCTTATAGTAACCCTAATTCTTACAATAGCTGTAAACATAACAAATAGCCCTAACCCTAATACAAACTAGCCCTAATCCAAGGCTTAACACAAGCTTTAACCCTAAACCTAACCCAAACTCTACTCCGAACCCTAGCTTTAACTCTATTTCTTACCCTAAGCCAAACCTCACCCTAATGCTCACCGTATTCTTAGCACTAATCCATAGCCTTACCAAAGTCTAACTCTATAATTAGTCCTAACCCTAGCCTTCATACTAAATGTAACCAAATCCCAAACCCTAACCCTATCCCTGACCATTGTTCTGACCCTAACACTAATCTTAGGTCTAAATCTAAACCTAAAACTAAACCAAAACCTAACACTAGCCCTACTGGTAACCTTATATCTAAACTAACCCTAACACTAGCCATAGACCTAAACCTACTCTAAATCTAGCCATCACTATAGCTTTAGTCCTAAAGACAAAATAGACCTAGCCTTAACAATGACACTTAACTTAAACCAAACTCTAACCCTACCTCTAGACCTAACCCTGGTCCTAATTCTGCCTTTAACCCTAACCATTACCCAACCCAAGCACTGTCAGTGACACTAACAGTAACCCTAGTTATAAACTTAATTTTAACACTAAAAATAACCCTAAAACTACACCATAAAACTAGTCTTAATCATTACACTAGTTCTTACATTAGCCATTGCCCTAACCTATCACTAACCTAGTCTTAATCCAAGCCCTACCTTAGCTTTAACCTTAAAGATAACCCTAACAATAACCCTAGCCCTAACCATAACCCTAAGCCTAACCCTAGATCAAATCCTAACCATAAATCTAGCCATAGGCATAAACCTAACCCTATTTCGAATTCTAACCATTTCATTAACCTTAACCTAACATGAATCCTAAATATAACCCTACCATTAACCTAATCCTAATCCTAAAATTCATTCAAGCCCAAACTTGAAACCTTAACCTATCCCAAACCCTAACCCAGACCTTGACCCTAATAATACCCCTAGATCGAAACTTGACTGTAACCCAACACCAAACCCTTAGCCTAGATGTAGCCATAAACCTCATCCTAAAACTATCTTTAACCATAATTCCGGAACTAAAATTAGCCCTAGCCCTAATCCTAGCCCTAATTCTAAAAACACATCTAGCCCTCATCCTAGTCCTAAAACTATCCTTAATCATAACCCTAAATCTAGCCCTACACCTAACCCTAATTCTAAGCCTCACCCTACCTCAAAATCTACTGATAACATCATCCCTTACCCTAAATTTAAACCTAACCCTAACCCTAACCCTAGGCTTAAACACAGAACCTAGCCCTAATCCTAGCCCTATTTTAGCTCTACCTATAACCCTATACTATTGCTAGCCTAAGAGTAACTCTAACTCTTGCCATAGCCCTAGCCCTATCCCTTGTTCTATCCCTATCTGCTACATTAAACCTAACACTAGCCCCAATACTTGCCCTCAAGTTAGTCCCAGCCTAAACCTAACTCTAAATCTAACATTAAACCTAAGCCTAAGCATAACACTAACACTAGCCCTAACCATAAGAATAATCATAAAACTAGCCCTAACCCTAATCCTAGCAGTAAACCAAAACCGAGCAATAGCCCTTACCATAAACCTTAACTTAAACCAAACACTAACACTTCACCTAGATCTAAACCTAGCCCTAATTTGAGAATTAAGCCTCACTTTAAAAATAATCTTGATCCACTCACCCTAGTTATATACACTGCCCTAAACTCAAACCGAACACTGACATTAACAATAGCCCTAATTCGACTCTTAACGCTAACCCTAAAACTAACCCTGACCCTGACTCCTATCCTAACAAGAACCGTAGCTATAAATATCAACTTAACCTTAAACCTAACACTAACACTCAAACTACACCTAACCCTAACCCTAAAACTAACCCTAATGGAAACCCTAGTTCTTACATTAGCTGTTGCCCTAATCCTAGCCCTAACCCTAATGCATATCTAGCCCTAAACCGAGCCCTAAACCTAGCTTTAACTCTAACTCTAACCCTAACCTTAGCCCTAATCCTAGAAAAAATCAATCCCTTACCCTAAGTGAAATCCTAAACCTAAGAGTAACTCTAGACTTATCCATAGTCCTCAGACTAACCAAAATCCTAACCCTATTAATAGTCCTAACCCTAGCCTTCATTTTAGCTCTAACAATATCTCAAACGCTAACCCTAACCCTGACACTTATTCTGACCCTAACACTAAAACTAGGTCTAAACCTAACACCAACCCTAACCCCAAATTTACCATACTCCTATCCCTAGACCTAACTCTGAACTTAACTCTCAGCCTAGCCGTAATCATACTTCAGAACCAAACACTTACACTAAACAAAATCCTAAACCTAATCCAAGTTCTGACAGTCACCTTAACACTAACACAAACTTAATCCTAACCATAAACCTAGCCCTAAGCTTAATTCTAACTGTATCCATTACCATAAAAATAACCCTTACCATAATGCTACCCCTAGGCTTAACCCTAAAAACTATCGTTTTCCCCCAAAACTAGCAATTACCCTAAAGCTACTCTGAACCCGAAACCTAACCCAATCATTATGGTAATCATAACCCTAATGCTAATTTGAGCCCTAACCTAACCTCAAACCTAAAACAAACCGTAAAACTGAGCATGACCCTAATAATTCCCCTAGCTATAAACCTAACTCTTACCCTACCTAACCCTTATACTATACCTAGGCATAAACCTAACTCAAATACTATTCCTAACCTTAACCATAGACCTGATATTAAGCCTAGCCTTAAACCTGTCCCTAACCCTAACACAAACCCTATCCCTTATCTAGCCCTGAACATAGAATTAATTTTATCCCTAACCCACACCCTAGGCCTAAACCTAACACTAACTCTAGCCCCAATATTAGCCCTTATTTAGCCCTATCTCTAAACCTAACCCTAACTCTAGCCCAAAGACTAACTCTAATTCACACCCTAAACCTAACCCTAGTTCTAAATCTATCCCTTATTAGAACCCTAATCCTAGTCCTAATCCTTGGTGTAACCCTATCCCTGTTCATAGCCCTGGTCATAATCCTAGATTTAACCCTAACTCTAAATCTAACCTGAACCCTATGCCTAAACCTAAACCTAACACTAGCACTAACGCTAAATCTAATCCTAAAACTAGCTCTAATCCTAGCTCTAGCCCTAAAACAAACCGAGTCATAGCCATAACCCTAACCCTTAACCTAAACCAAACTCTAACCCTACACCTAGCCCTAACCATATTCTAATTCTAGTCCTAACCCTAACACGAAAATAACCCTGACCCTAACACTAACCCTGGTTCTAAACATCATCATCACCGTAAACTTCAAACTAACACTACACCTAGCGCTAACCCTAACCCTATAACTAGTGCTAATCTTAACCCTATTTCATAGATTAGCCATAGTGTTAATACTAGCCCTAACCTAACCCAAAACCAAGCCTTAATCCGAGTCCTAAACCTAGCTTTAACCCTAAACTTAAACCTAAGCCTAACCCCAAACTAGCCTTAATCCTATACATAACCCCAGCTCTATACTTAGGTCTAAATCTATCCATTACCCTATCAGTAACCCTAATCTTAAGCTAACCCTAGGCCTAAACTTAACCCTATCCATTACACTAAACCAAACCTTAACCCTAAAGCTAACCCTGTCATTACCTTAAAATGAAACCCTAACATAACCCAAACCCTAAACCTGACCCTGACCCTAAATATAACCCTTGATATAAACCTGAATCTTACCCTAAACCTAATCCTTATACTGGACCAAGCCATAAACCTAACACTAAATCTAGCCCTAACTATAACCCTAGAACTGACATTAGCCCTAGCCCTAATAATATCCCTAATGCTAACACAAACCCTAAACATTATCCTATCCATAAACTTAGCCTTAATCATAACCCTAACACTAACTCTGCCCTAACCCTAATACTAACCTTGCCCTAGCCCTAAACCTAGCCAAAATCACATCCCTTACCCTAAACGAAACCCTAACCCTAACCCTAACCCTTGTTGTCACAATTGCCCTATACTTACCTTTAGCTTTAACACTAGATTGAAAACTAACTTTATATCTAACCCTAACTCGATGCCTAAGCCTAAAACTAACCCAAACACTGATAATAATTCTAAAACTAGTTCTAACCCTAGCCATAACTATAACCTTAGCCGTAATTTAGACCTATCCCTAACCCTAACCCTAATCCTAGCCCTAAGAATAACTCTAACTCTAACAATGGCCCTATCAATCATTCTAATTCTCTCCCTTCCCATAAAACTAACCCTATGCCAAATCCTAGTCCTAACCCTTGCCCTATCCTTAGCCCAACACTAACCTTAGATAAAAACCTAACTCTTAATTTAACCCTAAACCGAAGACTAAGCCTAATTCTAAGAATAGCCCTAACCCTAACACTAATCCTAAAATTGGCCCTAACCCTAACCCTAGCCCTAAAACTAAACTGATCCAAAGCTCTAACCCTAACCCTTAACCTAGACCAAATACTAATCCTACACCTAGCCCTAAACCCTGCCTTAATTCGAGTTTTAAACCAAACCCTAAAGCTAACCCTGACCCTTACTCTGACTATAACACTAACCCATGGTCTAAACATCACCCTAATTCTAACCATAAACCTAAAACTAAACCTAGCCCTAAAACACTAAAGTTAGCCATAATCATGACCCTTGTACTTACATTAGCCATAACCCTAACCCTAGCACTAACTTACCCCAAACCTAGCCCTAATCATAACCATGACCCTAGCCCTGAACTGATTTCTAATTCTATCCATTACCATTGCCATAACCATAACCATAACCCTAATGCTAATTTAGCCCTAAATTTAAACCTTAACCTATCCCAAACCCTAACTCAGAACTTGACCCTAATAATACCCCTAGCTCTAAACCTGACACTAACCCTAAACCTAACCCTTCAAATAGTTGTACCCATAATCCTAACCCTAAAACTATCTTTAAACATAATTCTGGACCTGACATTAGCCCAAGCACTAATTGTAGCCCTAACCCTAAAAAAAAGTACCCTAGCCCTCATCCTAGCCATAAACCTAGCCTTTATCATAATGCTAACAATAATCATAGTCCTAATCCTAATTATAATCTTCACCCTACCTCTAAACATAGATAAAAAGCCATCCCTCACCACAAATTTGGCCTAATCCTACACCTAAACTCTAAACCCTAACCATAGGCTTAAACTAAACACTAAACCTAGCCCTAATCCTAGCCCTAATTGAGCCCTATCACTAACCCTAACACTAACCCTAGCCCTAAGACTAACTCTCTCCATAGCCCTATCCCTAGTTCTAACCCTAACATTTACCATAACCCTAAATCTAGCCATAACACTTGCCTATCCTTTGTTCTGTCCCTAGCTCTAGATCTAACCCTATATCCAAATTTAACCCTAACCCAATCACTAAGCCTAAGCCTAACACTAACACTAGCCCTAATCTAACCCTAGGACTAAAACAAAACCAAGTTTTAGCCTTAACCCTAAACCATAACTTAAACCAAACCCTAACACTACAACTAGACTTAACCCTAGCCCTAATTCGAGTCCTAACCCTAACCTTAACACCAACCCTGACCTTGACTCATATCCCAACACTCACCCTAGCTCTAAACACCACCCTCACCTTAAACTGAACCCTAAAAGTAATCCTAGCCCTAATTCGAGTCCTAACACTAACCCTAACACTCCACCTGACCCTGACTCCGATCCTAACATAAAACCTAGCAACACATATCACCCTAACCTTAAACCTAAACCTAACACTAAATCTAACACATATCCTAACACCAAAACTAACCCTAATGCTAACCTTAGTTCTTACATTAACCATTGCCCTAAACCTAGCCCTAACCATAACACAGAACTTAACTCTAACCCTTGCCCTAAACCTAGGCCTAACCCAAAGTCTAATGCTAATCCTAGCCTTTATTTAATCCTACCCTAACGCTAAACCTAGCCATAAGACTAACTCTAACTCTTGCCCTAGCCCTAGTCCTAGTTCTACCTTTAGCCTTATTCCTAACCCTAGATCTAAGTCTAAGTCTAAATTTAAACCTAACTCTAAATTTAACTTTAACAATAAGCCTAAACCAAACCCTAACACTACCCATATCCATAATGCTAATCGTAAAACTGGCCCTATCCATAGCACTAGCCATAAACCAAAACCAAGCCATAGCCCTAATCCTAACCCTTAACCTAAATCAAACGCTAACCCTACAAATAGCCCTAAAACTAAGTCTAAAACTAACCCTGACTCTGACACTGACCGAAACACTAATCCTAGCTCTAAAAATCACCCTTATATTAATAACATTAATAACACTACATCTAGACTTAACCTAATCCTAAAACTAGCCTTAATAAAAACCCTAGTTCATACATTAGTCATTGGCCTATCCATAGCCCTAACCCTAACACAAATTGTACCCCTAATCCGAGCCCTAACCCTAGGTTTAATCCAAACACTAGCCCTAACTCTAACCCTAAAACTAGCCCTATCCTTAACTCTAACCCTATTACTTACACTAAACCAAACCCTAACCCAAAGGCTAATCTGAGTTCTAATCCTAATCCTTAGCCTAACTTAAACTCTAACTACATTACTAGTCTTAACCCTAGCCCTCATTCTACCTCTAAACCTAACCCTGACCCTCATCTGACCCTAAGAGTAACCCTAGGTCTAAACCTGACCCTAACCCTAAACCAAATCCTAACACTAGCCCTACTGGTAAACCTATACCTATACCTAAGCCTAACACAAGACCTAGACCCAAAGCTAACCCTAAATATAGCTATAACTCTAGCCCTAGACTTAAACAAAAACCTAGCACTAGTCCTACAATAATTCTTAACATAAACTGACTACTTACCCTACTCCTACACCTAAACCTAGTGCTAATCCTGGCTCTAACTCTAACCCTAACCTTATCCCAAAAACTGACCCTGATTCTAACACTGAAACTAGCTTTAAACCTGACACTTACCCAAAACATAGACCTAACACTACACCTAGCCATAACCCTAACCCTAAAACTACCCCTAATCATAAAACTATGGCTTACAGTACCCATGGCCCTAACCCTAGGCCTAAACTAGAACAAAATCTAGCCCTAATCCTAGGCCTGAACATAGCCCTAAGCATAACCCTAAATCTAACTCTAGCCCTAACCCTAACCCTAAGCCTTGCTTTAGACCTAACCCTAGCTCAAAGCTTAAACTTTACCCTTAACATAATCGAAGTCCTATCCCAAACCCTAACCTAACACTAGCCCTCATCCTAACCTTAACAATACACCTAACCATAGATCTAATTATATCCACTACCCTAACCCTATCCCTAATCCTAACCATAACCCTAGCCCTAACCCTAGTTCTAATTCTATCCATTACCCTAAATATAATCCTAACCATAATATTAAGCATAGGCTTAACCCTAAGCCTATCACAATCCCTAAACCTATCCATTGACCTAAAACTAACCTGAACCCTAATCCTAAGCCTATTCATTATCCTAACCCTAAATCTAACACTAATGCTAATTCGAGCCGTAAACCTAAACCTAAACCTAAACCAAACAATAAGCTGTACACTGACCCTAATAATACACATAGCACTAAACTTGACCTTTACTCTAAATCTAACCCTTACTGTGGTGAGCCATTCTTATAGACCATGGCCGCCATTAGAAGATGGCGCCGGCTTCCACTGTGGCCTGTGATAAACAACTCCTTTTTTGGAGAGTTGGCATGAAATCCTTTATCACCCTATGAGAAAGCTCCACGTGGCAGCTTTGCATTGGGGCTTGAGATGCTTTATTAAGGCTGGGAGGGGCATCCGAGGGAGAGAAGAAGAAATATCAGGGACCTGAATAAACTGCTGAAAGAAGATTCCTGAGTTGCGTCTTCCTTGCGGGCAAGGGGTCGCGACAAGTGGTGCCGAGACCCGGGAATCAGAACTTTCAACAGTCAGGGGTGGTGCACCGGTTAGTCCCAGGTAAGTGGGATCCGCGATCAAAGCGGGGTTAGTCCCTAGTAAGTGGGACCCGCGACCAAAGCGAGGCAGCTCCTCTGTAAAGAAAGAGAGAGCATTACATTTTATTGCAGCTGCACTGTGTACTTTCGCTTTTGTTTTCTGTGTTTCTTTTGTTGTGTCATTTCGCTTTTGTTTTTTGTGCTTCTTTTGTTGTTGTGACGACAGGTACGCTCCCCTGTAAAAGGAAGAGAGCGGGGACTTTTGTACTTTCACTTTCTTTATAGTTCTAAAAACATTATGGGTGTTGCTTCTTCAAGCCCAATTTTGTTGGCCCTAGATGGGTTGTTACATTCAAAAGGACTTAAGATAAAGCAGAGTACTTTGCAGATGTTTTTAAGAGAAGCTGATATAGCGGCTCCTTGGTTTGCCTTTTCAGGAAATCTTACGATTCCTAGCTGGGACAAATTAGGGAAAGATCTAGATTTCGCTCGTGAGCAAGGCACCTTAGAGGGTGGTGTTATACCACTTTGGAAGTTAGTTAGAGGATGTATAACAGATGGTAAATGCCAAGAAGCTGTGAGTGAGGGTCAGGCCGTTCTTGAACAACTACATGAGGAAAAATCTGAAGGGTCACATAGTGAAGTGGCAGAGAGTATTAAAAGTAACAGTAGTGAGAAGGCAAAAGAGCCTGAAGATAAAAATAGGAGAAGGCTCTACCCAAACTTGACCGAATTAAAAACGCCTGAGAACACAAGAGACTCAGAGAGTTCTGAGGACCTTGATATATTGTTACAACAACTACATAAGATAAAAATGAAAAAGAAGAAAAGGGAGAGACAGGGCATGCAGGCCTACTGTAAGAAGGGGAAGGGAGTTAACATCGGTCAACAAAACTCTGAGGAGGAGGAGGTAGAATCTCTAGAAGATATGGTGCCAATTGCCCCACCTCCGTATGTGGGGGGGAGCCAAGGTTCCGGGAGATCTTTTCATGCACAAGTTTGGAGGACAGTTAATACAGATATGGGACTTGCGTACCCGGTGTTTCAGGACAATAACAGGGGAAGATATCATGAGCCTTTAGACTTTAAGATAGTTAAAACCTTGGCAGAATCTGTCCGCACTTATGGCATAGATGCCGCTTTCACTCTCACTCAGGTGGAAGGACTTACTAGATTTTACATGACTCCCTCAGATTGGGCTAGTCTGGTGCGCGCTTGTGTCTCCCCAGGCAAATACTTGGACTGGAGAGCATTTATGCTAGAGGGCGCGGTAGAGCAGGCTGCACAAAATCATTCAGCGGGACGCCCTGCCTGGGATAAGGATATGCTTTTTATCTAATGCTACATTACCTTCCGCAGCAGTCTGTCTCCAATCTCCGTTCCTGTTTCTTTTGGCTAATGTTACATTACAGGGGATGCTTAATTGTTCTAATGTTACTTGCTACTTGTCTGAGTGTTGGAATGGCTCCTGGACTATGACAGTGATTATGAATATTCCAACCTTTGTCCCGATCCCAGTTACTGCAGATCCAGAATCCTTTCCTATTGTTGAATTGATTAGAACCCGTAGAGATTTTGGAATTACGGCAGCTATAGTGACAGCTGTGGTGGTATCTGCTGCTGCAGCAGTTACAGCTGGAGTAGCCATGGCCAGCCAGGTACAAACTGCTGCCACTATTAATCAGGTTATTCAACAAACATCCACCGTACTTGAATCCCAAAGTAAAATTAATCAACACATTTTATCTGGGATTTTGGCTGCTAATCAAAGGATAGATCTGCTTCAAGCTCAAGTTGAGGAATTGTCTGACCTAGTACATTTGGGTTGTATTGATCAACGTGCACATTTATGTATAACCTCTGTCAGATTTTATGATTGCAGAAATGCCTCCCGCATCATCGGAGAGTATCTATCCGGAACCTGGTCCATGGAAGCAGAAAACTTGATCCAGTCTCAACTAACTCAGATTGCTGTTTTGAATAGTACCCATGTCGAACCAGTGACTTTGGGTCAATTCACCAGTTGGCTGTCCTCTGCCTTTTCCCTTTTTAAGGAATGGGTGGGAGTGAACATTTTTGGGGCAATGTGTTGCTTCGGTGTTGTACTTTGTTTGTGGCTTCTCTGTCGCCTTAAAACTCGCCATGCGCAAGAGAAAGCTATGATTGTACAGGCTCTTGCGGCCTTAGAGAATGGCATTTCTCCACAAATCTGGCTTGCACATCTTAAACAGTGATTTCTGGGCATGGCCATTGCACCCCAAGTTAGTTTCACATTGCACTGGGATTGGCATGTCCTCTTCCTTATTCTCTCCCAGTGCTGAATAGCCCTTGCACTCTGCAGGTCTTGTTACCATTGCACGCAGATGGGTTTCAGGACTGGTCTTTCTTCTCGGCTACAGACTCTTTACCTTCCTCTGGGGCTTAGGGATTGTGTTGCCAACTTAAATTTTGTCATTATTACCAGGCTACCTGTATTATCCTACTTCTCATCGTCGTCACGATGCAGGATGCGAGGCAAGGCACTGCACTTGAGTGATCCCTCAACGGACCTCAAGGAAAGCATGTCCTATTGCATGCGGGTTTGACGTCCACACCCCGCCCTACGAAAAAAGGCGTCGGCTGATATGGGATCAGGTCTGGGGAAGGCGCCTCCTTAGGACTGAACCATACATTGCAGCCACTTCTGCACAGTGGGATAGGACCTCTACTTTCGCCTGCATTGTTTTATAAAACAGAAAAGGGGGAACTGTGGTGAGCCGTTCCTATAGACCGTGGCCACCATTAGAAGATGGCGCCGGCTTCCACTGTGGCCTGTGATAAACAACTCTTTTTTTGGAGAGTTGGCACGTAATCCTTTATCACCCTATGAGAAAGCTCCACGTGGCAGCTTTGCATTGGGGCTTGAGATGCTTTATTAAGGCTGGGAGGGGCATCCGAGAGAAAGAGAAGAAGAAATATCAAGGGCCTAAATAAACTGCTGAAAGAAGATTCCTGAGTTGCGTCTTCCTTGCGGGCAAGGGGTCGTGACACCTTACACTAGACCTAACCATAAACATAACCAAAATCATATTCCTATATGTAACCCTAGAACTGACATTTGCCCTAGCCCTAATCGTAGCCCTAAACATAACACGAACACTAGCTCTCGTCCTAGACCAAAACCTAGCCTTAATCATAACCCTAACCCTAATTCTAACATATTCCCTATCCCTAAACCTAGTTATAACCCCATTGCTTACCTTAAACCTAACCCAAAACCTAACTCTAACACTAACTCTAGCCCTAACTTTAACACTAGGACTAACGAAAACACTAACACTCCCAATAATTCTAAACCTAATCCTAATCCTAGCTTCAAGACTACTCCGCCATAGCCCTAGCCCTAATTCTAACCCTATCACTTACTATAACCTTATTCCTAGCCATAGTCTAGAATAACACTAGCCCTCACCTTAAACCTTGCCCTAACCCTAGATCTAAACCTCACACTAAATCTAACCCTAATTCTACACCTAAACCTCACCCTAACACCAGTCCTGACCCTAACGCTAATCCTAAAACAAGCCCTAATCAAAGGCTTAGCCCTAAAACAAAACTGAACAATAACACTAACCCTAAACTTTTACCTAAACCAAAGCCTAACTTTACCTCTAGCCCTAAGCCTAGCCCTAATTCTACTCATAATCTTAACCCTAAAACTACTTTTGAACCTGTCTCTGACATTAACAGTAACCCTACCTCTTTTTTTTTCTTTTTTTCTAACCATACCTCTAAACATCACCCTAAATCTAAAACTTACTCTAACACGCGACCTAGTGCTAACCCTAATTCTAAAATTAGTTCTAATCAAAACCCTAGATCATACACTAACGATAATCTTAAAACTAATGCTAACCAAAACCTAGCCCAAATCTGAGACCTAACCCTAGCTTTCACCCTAACCCTAACCCTAACACTAGCCCTAAACCTAACCTGAACCCTAGCTCTAATTTAGCTCTAACCTTATCTTTACCCTAGCCAAACCCCAACCCTTATTCTAACCCTAGTTCTAAAATTAATGCTTAGTCTAACTCAAAATTTAACCCTATTACTAGTCCTAATCCTAGCACTCATTCTTGTTATAACCATAACCCAAATTCTAACCTTATCCCTGAACCTTATTCTGACCCTCAATCTAAAGCAAACTCTAACATTAGCCCTACCCATAACCCTATATCTAAACGTAACCCTAATACTAGATCTAGATTAAATCTAATCCTCAATCCAGACATATCTTTAGCAAAGACCAAAACAAAAACATAACCCTAGCTCTAATGATAACCCTTAACCTAAGCCAAACACCAACCTTACCTCTAGACCTAACCAATACTAATTCTGGCTCTGGCAATAACCCTCACCCTTATCCAAAGACAGACCCTGACACTAACACTAACCCTAGCTATAAAATTGATGCTAACTGAAACCTAAACCTACCATTAGGCCTAGCCATAATGGTAAACATAACCCTTACTTTACCATAGCACTAAAACTAGCTCTAAACCTAACACAAAACCTAGCCCTAATCCTAGGCCTAAATCTAGACCAAAGTGTAACCCTAACCCTAATCTAACCTTATCCCTTATCCTAAGCCTAACCCTCATGCTAATCTTAAAACTCGCCTTAGACTTAACACTAGGTAAAACCCAAAATCGAACCCTAAATATAACCCTAGCCCTATCCATAAACCTAAACCTAATCCTAGCCCTAATCATAATGTTAACACTAGCCCTAATACTATTCTAAATTCTAACCATAACCCTAACCCTAAACCTAAACCTATCCATTAACCTAAGGCTAATTTTAAACCTAATGCTAATTGGAGGCGTAATCCTAATAATTAACCTAACACAAAACTGCATCCTGACCCTAACCCTAAAAATACACCTTACCCTTAACATGGCCCTTACCCTAAACCTAATATTAGACCTAGCCATGAATCTAACCATGTAACTATCCATAGCTGTAACCCAAAACCTGACATTATCACTATCTCTGAAACTTGCCCTAACCCTAACACAAAACCTAGCCCTCATCCAAACCACAAATCAAGCTTCAATCCTAACACAAATATAACCATAGACCTAACCCTAACCCTTTTGCTAACTCTAACCCTATCAATTACCCTACACCTAACAAGAACCCTAAACCTAAACCGATCATTACCCTAACCAAACCCTAAAGATAATTCAAGTCTAAACCTAAACCCTAACATAAACCTAAAAAAAAACATAAACATAAACCTGAAACCTAATTCTAGCTGTAATAATACCCCTAGCTCTAAACCTGACCCTTACCCTAAACCTAACCCTTACACTAGACATAGACATAAATCTAACCAACCCTCAATGTATCCCTAATGTAAGCCTAGACCTGATACTAGCCCAAGCCCTAATTCTTGCCATAACCCTAAAACAAACCAGAGCCCACATCATAGCCCTAAACCTAGCCTTATTATTAAACCAAACCATAACCCTACCCCTAAACAAAATTCTAACCTTCAACCTAACTCTAAAACTAGCTCTAACCCCATCCCTTCCTCTAAACCTAAACCTAACCCCAAACCTAAACCTATGTCTAACCCCAATACAAATGCTAGACGTAATCCTAGCCCTAATTTACCCCTAAACCCAACCTAACCCTAGCCCTAAGACTAACTCTCTCACCCTAGTCATATTTCTAGTGCTAACACTATCCCTTACCATATTCCTATCACTTGCCTTTACATTAGCCCTAACCCTAGCTCTAGCCCTAATCTTATACCTAAGCCTAACTCTAAATCAAACCCTAACCCTAAGCTAAACCTCTCACTAAAACAAGCTAAAATAATAATGCTAATCCTAAAACTATACTTAACCTAGCACTAGCCCTAATCAAAAACCAAGCCATAGCCCTAACCATAACCTTTAACATAAACCAAACCTTAAACCTACCTAGCCCTAAACCTAACACTAATTTGAGTCCAATACCTAACCCTAAAACAAACCCTGACCCTGACTCTGACCCTAACACTAACCCTAGCTCTGAACATCACTCAAAACTTATATCTAAACCTAACCCTATACCTAGCCCTAACCCTAACCCTAAAACAAGTTCTACTCGTAACCTTAGTTCTTACATTAGCTGAAGCCCAAAATCTAGCCCTAATCTAACCCAAAACCTATCCCTAATCAGAGCCCTAACACTAACTTTAACCCTAACCAAAAACCTAATTCTAGCTCTAACACTTACCCTAAACATAACCATAACCCTTACCCTTGACATTACCTAAAACCTAACCCTAACCCTAGCCTTAATCCTAACAATAAACCTAGCCCTAACCCCAGCTGTAACCCTATCCATTACCCTAATCCTAATCCTAACCCTAGGATAACACTGAACTTATTCCTAACCATGAACCTGTACATTACCATAAACCTAACCTGAACCCTAAACCTAACCATATACATAAATTTAATCTTAACACTTATAAGCTTAACCCTAAAACTATCTCTAACCATAACCTAGACCTGACATTAGCCCTAGCACTAATGAAGCCCTAAGACTAGAACAAAATCTAGCCCGAATCCTAGCCATAATCTTAGACTTAATCCTAAACCTAACCCTAACTAACCATAGAATTAAACTTAATTTTAACCCTTGCCCTAGTTCTAAAGCTAGCCATAACATCATATCGATCCATAAGCATAACCATAAGCCTAGCCATAAACCTAGGCCCAGCCTTAATACTAAACCTAGCTCTAATCCTAGCCCTAATTAAGCCATAATTCTAACCCTATATATAAACCTAACACTAAGACTAACTGTAACTCTCGACTTAGCACTAGCCCTAGTTCTTAAACTAACCCTTATGATAATTAAAACCCTAGACCTAACCCTAGCCCTAACCTTCACTGTAGTCCTAAACCTAGATCTAACCCTATCTCTAAATATAACCCTTAAACTATGCCTAAACCACACCCTAACACTAGCTCTAACCGTAATGCTAATTTGAAAATTAGCCCTAACCCTAGCCATAGCCCTCAAGCAAAACCGAGCCATAGCAGTGACTCTAAACCTTAACCTAAACCAAAACCTAACCCTACACCTAGTCCTAACCCTAGACCTAATTTGAGACCTAAACCAAACTCTAGAACTAATACTAACACTGACTCTGACCTTAACACTAACCCTAGTTCTACACATCACCCTATCCCTAAACCTAATCCTAACACTAGACCTCACTCTATACCTAACCCTAATACTAGCCCTAATCATAATGCCAGTTCTTAAATTAGCCATAGCCCTAAACCTAACACAAAACCTAGCCATAATTCAAGCTTAACCCTAACTTTAACCCTAACCTTAACCCTGGCCCTAACCCTAGTATTATCCATAGTCCTAATCCTAGCTCTAACCCTATGTCTTACACTTAGTCAAACCCATACCCTATCGCTAACACAGTCCTAACCCTAATACGATGCCTACTGCAAACCTTAACTCCATTCCTAATACTAACCTTAGCCCTCATTTTAGCTGTAAATTTAACCCAAACACTAATCCTAACCCTGAGCCTTATTCTGTCCCTAACACTAAACCTAGGTTTAAACTCTAAATTTTATCCAAAACATAACACTAGCTTTACCAGTAACCCTAACCCTAAACCTAACACTAACACTAGCAATAGACCTAAACATAATCCTTAACGTAGCCAAAACCCTCACATTAGCCCTAACAATATCACTTAACCAAACCAAACACTCACTCTATCCATAGACCTACCCTAGTCCTCATTCTGAACTAACACTAAATCTGATCCTAACCTGAACCCTGACACTTACCCTAACAAAAACCCTAATTCTAAACATTGTTCTAACCCAAAAACTAACCCTAACACTAGACGAACTCTAAATATAGCCATAAACATAACTGTAGCTCTTACATTACCCATATACCTAACACAAGCCCTAAACCTCACACAAAACCTAGCCATAATTACAGCCCTAAAACTAACCCTAAGCATAACCCTAACCCTAAAACTAGCCCTAACCCTAAACCTAACCCTAACCCTTGTTCTAGCCCTAACTCTAGCTCAAACCCAAACCTTACCCTAAATATAACCCTAGCCAAAACTCTAAACCTCACTAACTTTAGCCCTAATTCTAACTGTAAACATAGACCAAAGCCTAGCTTTAACTCTATCCATTACACTAACCATAACCCTAAAACTAATGCTAACTCTAGCCCTAAACCTAACCCAAACCCTACCCTAACCCTGACAGTAACCCTAACCATCATCCTTAGCCCTAAACCTAGCTCAATCCCTAACCATTACACTTAACCTAACCCTAACACTAACCCAAGGCCTAACCATAGCCCTAACCCCAGCCCTAATCCTAACCTTAACCCTAGCCCAAACCCTAGGTCGAACCCTACCCATTACCGAACCCTAAACTTAACCCTAATGATAACAAGAGACCTAAAGGTAAATGTACCCTAACCCTAAACCAAAACCTAATCCGAGAGCAAATAGTGAACCTAACCCCTAACCCTAAATCTAAGTTAGCTCAAATCCTAAACCTAATTCTAAACCTAAACCTAAGGCTAACCTAAACCTGAACCTATCTTTAACCTGATATCTAAACCTATTACCCTAACCCTAATGATAACCCTCGCCCTAACTGTAACACTAACCCTGACCATAAACCTAGGCCAAACTCTAAATAACACTTAGCTATAGCAAAAATCCTAGGTCAAACCCTAAACCTAATCCTAACTGTAACCCTGGCCTTAACCCGGACCCTAACCGTAATTCTAGCCCTCATTTTAACCATAACCCTAGCCCTAACTCTAGGTCTAAGCTTATAAATTACCCTAATGATAACCATAACCCTAATGCTAACCCTAAGACTAATCCTTAAACTATCACTATCTTAAACCTAACCTGAAACCTAAACCTAACAGTATCCATTACCTTAACCCTAATTCTAACCTTAATGCTAATTTGAGGCTTAAACCTGAACTTTAACCTAACCCAAACCCGAAGCCTGACTCTGACCCTAATAATACCCCAGCTCTTATTCTGACCCTTTCCCTAAACTTAACACTTTAATTTGACCTAGCCATAAATGTAACCCTAAAAATATCACTTAATATAAATCTTGACCTGACATTAGATCTAGCCCTAAATCTTGACCTATACCTAACACCAAACCTAGCCCAATCCTTGAATCTAGCCTTATCCTAAACCTAACCATAACCCTGGCCCCAACCCTAAAGCTAATCATAAAACTAGCTCTAACCCTAACCATAACAGTAAAACAAAATCGAGAAACAGGCCTAAGAATAACCTTAACTTAAAACAAATGCAAGAACTACACCTAAATCTAACTCTAGCCCTAATTTGAGTCCTAATCATAACATTAAAAATAACTCTGAACCTGAATTATATTCTAACACTCATCCTAGCTCTAAACACCATCCTAAACTTAAACTGAAACCTAACAGTAACCCTATCCCTAATTCGGGTTCTAACCCTAACCCTAAAACTAACCCTGACTTGACTGATATCCTAACACTAAACCTAGCTATAAGTATCACCCAAATCTTAAACCTAACCCTAAAACTTGACCTATCCCTATCTCTAACCCTAATTGTAACCCTAGTTCTTATATTAGCCATTGCCCTAACCCTAGCCTTAAACCTCACATAAAAACTAGTCCTAATCTGAGCCCTAAACCTAGCTTTAACCCTAACCATAAACCTAACCCTAGCCCTAACACTATACCTTACCCTGAGCAAAACCTTAAACCTAATGGTAAACCTAGACCTACCTTAATCCTTAGGCTAACCAAATCCTAACCATGTTAATAGCCCTAACCCTAGATCTCATTCTAGCTCTAATGTTATCCCAAACCCTAACCCCAACGCTGACCCTTATTCTGAACATAACATATACCCTAGGGCTAAAACTGGCCCTAACCCTAAACCAAACCCTAACATTGGCCCTACTTGTAAACTTATGCCTAAACCTAACCCTACCATTATCTATAGACCTAAACCCAATCCTAAATCTAGCCTGAACTCTAGCTCTAGACCTAAACAAAATCCTAGCCCTAGCCCTAATAAAAACCTTTACCTCACCCAAACACTAACTCAAACCCTAGACTTAAACCTAGTCCTAATTCTGGCTGTAACCCTAACTTTACCTCTAACCCAAACACTGACCCTGCCTTTAACACTAAACCTACCTCCAAACCTAAAACTAACCAACACCTAAACCTAATTCTAGACCCAGCCATAACCTTAACCCTGAAACTAGCCCTAATCATAACCCTAGATCTTACATTACCCATAGGTCTAACCGTAGGCCTAAACCTAACATTAAACATAGAGGTAATTTTAGGCCTAAACCTAGCCTTAAGCACAACCCTAAACCTAACACTAGCCCTACACGTAACCCTAGCCCTCACGTTAGTCCTAAGATAGTCAAAGCCTAACTTTTACCTTAACATAAACCTAGACCAATCCCTACCTCTCACTCTAAACCTAGCCCAAATCCTAAACTTAACCTAGCCCCAAACCTAGATTTAACCTACAAATTACCCTAACCCTAAACCTAAACTTATTGACAATCCTGGCCAGAACACTTATGTTAATCCTAACCCTATCTGGAAAACTAACCAGAGACATAACCCTAAAATTAACATTCAACATAGCCCTAACTCTAGATCAAACCATAAACCTAACCATAAACCTAAACATAACCATAGCTCTAATCCTAAAACTATCACTAATTCTAAATCTAAACCAAATCTAAACCCAAACTAACCCTATCCGTTACCTTCACCATAACCCTAATGTTAATGATAACCCTAGCCCTAACTCTAATCCTAATATTAAACCTACCATTATCTTATCCCTAGACTTAACCCTAAACCCTGCCATAACCCTAGCTCAAAATCTAACCGTTATGCTAAACATAACACTAACCCTAACCCTAAATCTAAATTTAACACTAACTCTAACACTAACTCAAGGCATATTCCTAACCATAACTCTAGTTCTAATCTAACCTCTACCATATAAATTACCCTAACCAACCCCTACTCTAATGCTAACCCTAATTCTAAACTAACCCTATCACTAACGCTAACCGTATCAATTACCATAAACCAAACATGAACCTTAAAACAATCCCTAACTATACCCTAACCCTAACCTTAATGTTAATTTGAGCCATAAACCTAAATCCTTACCTAAGCCAAATACTTCTCCTAATAATTCCCCGAGCTCTAAACCTGACATTTACCCAAATCCTAACCCCTCACTAGTCGTAGCCATAAGCCTAACCCTAAAACTATTTTTAACCATAACCTGAGACCTTACCCTAACCAAAAATCTAAACCTAACACTAGACATAGCAATAACCCTAACCCTACAACTAGCCCTAATCATAATCCTAGCTCTTACATTAACCATAGCTCTAACTCTATGCTTTAAACTAACACAAAACCTAGAGTGAATTCTAGGCCTAAACCTAGCCCTAAGCAAAACCCCAACCCTAACCGTAGCCCTAACCCTCAAATTAACCCTAGCCCTAAACCTCACTCAACAACTACACCTTACCTAATCCTATCCCTAACAGTATTGATAACCCTAGACTTAACCCAAAACTTAACCCTAACCCTAACCAGAAAATTAACAATGGACCTAACCCTAAAAGTAACACTCGCCATGGCCCTAACCCTAGCTCAAAAACTAACCCATTCCATAAACCTAAACATAACCGTAGCCTTAACATTAATCTTAAAACTAAATCTAACCATAAACCTAAATGTAAACCTACATCTAACCATATCCATTACCCTAATCCTTATAGAAAACCTCATGTTAACCCTAGCCCTAAATTTAACTCTAACCCTAAACCTATCATAATCCTGTCCCTAGACCTATAGCTGAACCTAATCCTTGATCTAGCCCTAGAAATAACACTAGCTCAAACCCTAGCCGTTACACTAAACATAAACCTATCCCAAACCCTAATCCCAATCTTAGCCCAATCCTAATTATAAACATAGGACAAACTCTACCTCTAACTCTAGTCATTACTCTAATCATAACACTAAACCTAATGCTAAACCTAGCCCTAACCATAACCCTAACCCTTACTCTATCCCTAGTCCTGATTCTAACCTGAAGCCTCAACCTAGCCCTAACACTTACTCAATCCCTGACCCTTACCCTTAACCTAACATAAGAAAATGATAAGCCTAACCCTAAACCTAACCCTATCCCTAGCCCTAATCCTAAACTTAAAACTAGACTTAGCTTTAGCTCTAAACCCATCAATTACCCTGACCGTAACCATGAACATCACGATAACCTTAACCCTAACCCTAAACCTACTCTAACACTAAATGTAAACCTAACCCTACACCTAAAAATAAGCCTAAACCTTGCCATAGTCCTAAGCCTAAACCCTAACAATTATGCTAAACTTAACACCAAACCTAGTCCTAAATCTAAACCTAACCCTAAGCCCCCTAACTCAACGTCTAAACCTTTCCATACCCTTAACCCTAATGGTAAACCTAATCCTAATCCTAGACCTAATCCTAAGCCTAACCCTATCCTTAGCTCTAACTCTAGCTCAAACCCTAACCCATATTCTAAATCTAAACCTAGCCTTAACCCTAACCCTAAATATAGCCCTAATCCTAAACATAATACTAGCCCTAACCCTAGCTCTAACCCTATCCATTACCCTAATGATAACCATAAACCTAATGCTAACCCTAGGCCGAACACTAACTCTACCCATTACCATAACACTAACCTAGGTCTAAATATGACTCTAAAGCTAGACAAAACCATAACACTAGTCCTACCAGTAAACTTATACCTAAACCAGAACCTATCCCTAGCTCTAGGCCTAAACCTAATCCTAAATCTAGCCTTAATTCTAGCTCTAGACCTACACAAAAACCTAGCCTTAGCCCTAACAATAACCCTTAACTTAACGCAATGACTAACACTCCCCTAGACATAAACCTAGTCCCAATTCTGGCTTGAACCTTAACTCTAACTCTAAACTGAACACTGACCCTGCCTTTAACACTAAATCTCTCTCTAAACCTTACCCTAACCAAAAACCTAAACCTAACACTAGACATAGCCATAGCCCTGCCCTAAAACTAGCCCTAATCATAATCCTAGCTCTTACATTAACCATAGCTCTAACTATATGCTTTAAACTAACACAAAACCTAGAGTGAATTCTAGGCCTAAAACTAGCCCTAAGCGAAACCCAACCCTAACCCTAGCCCTAACCTAGCCCTAAACCTAACCCTAGCCTTAGTCGCAAACTTCACTCAAAGCCTAACCCTACCATCAATATAAACTTAGACCTGTACCTAACTCTAAACCCTAACACTAGCCCTAATCCTAAACTTAACCCTAGCCCTAAACCTAGCTCAAAACATACACCTTACCTAAACCTATCCCTAACATTATTGATAACTCTAGCCTTAACCCTAAACGTAACCCTAACCCTAACCAGAAAACTAACAATGGACCTAACCCTAAAAGTAACACTCGCCATGGTCCTAACCCTATCTCAAAACCTAACCCATACCATAAACCTAAACATAACCGTAGCCTTAACATTAATCTTAAAAGTAAATCTAACCCTGAACCTAAATGTAAACCTACATCTAAACATATCCATTACCCTAACCCTTATCCTAAACCTAATGTTAACCCTAGCCCTAAACTTAACTCTAACCCTAAACCTATCATAATCCTGTCCCTAGCCCTAAGGCTGAACCTAATCCTTGATCTAGCCCTAGCACTAACACTAGCTCAATCCCTAGCTGTTACCCTAAACATAAACCTATCCCAAACCCTAATCCCAATCCTAGCCCTAATCCTAACTATAAACATAGCCCAAACTCTACCTCTAACTCTAGCCATTACCCGAATCATAACACTAAACCTAATGCTAAACCTAGCCCTAACAATAACCCTAACCCTTACTCTATCCCTAGTCCTGATTCTAACCTGAAGCCCAAACCTAGCCGTAACACTTACTCAATCCCTGACCCTTACCTTAACCTAACCATCAGAAATGATAAGCCTTACCCTAAACTTAACCCTAGCCCTAGCCCTAATCCTAAACTTAAAACTAGCCCTAATTGGAGCCCTAAACCTAGCTTTAACCCTAAACTGAACCCTACCCCTACCGCTAACACTAGGTTTAACCCTATGCCTAAACCTAAGAAAAACTCTAACAATAATGGTAACACTAGACCTATCCCTAATCCTCAGGGTAATGAAAACTCTCGTCATATTAATAGTCCTAACCTTAACCCTCATTCTAGCTCTAACCTTATCCCAAACCTTAACCATAACCCTGAACCTTATTCTGACCATAACACTAACCTAGGTCTAAACATGACTCTAAAGCTAGACAAAACCATAACACTAGTCCTACCAGTAAACTTATACCTAAACCAGACCCTATCCCTAGCTCTAGGCCTAAACCTAATCCTAAATCTAGCCTTAATTCTAGCTCTAGACCTACACAAAAACCTAGCCTTAGCCCTAACAATAACCCTTAACTTAACGTAAAGACTAACACTCCCCTAGACATAAACCTAGTCCCAATTCTGGCTTTAACCTGGACTCTAACTCTAAACTGAACACTGACCCTGCCTTTAACACTAAATCTATCTCTAAACCTTACCCTAACCAAAAACCTAAACCTAACACTAGACATAGTCATAACCCTAACCCTACAACTAGCCCTAATCATAATCCTAGCTCTTACATTAACCATAGCTCTAACTCTATGCTTTAAACTAACACAAAATCTAGAGTGAATTCTAGGCCTAAACCTAGCCCTAAGCGAAACCCCAACCCTATCCCTAGCCCTAACCCTAAACTTAACCCTAGCCCTAAACCCAGCTCAAAAATTACACCTTACCTAATCCTATCCCTAACAGTATTGATAACCCTAGACTTAACCCTAAACGTAACCCTAACCCTAACCAGAAAACTAACAATGGACCTAACCCTAAAAGTAACACTCGCCATGGCCCTAACCCTAGCTCAAAAACTAACCCATTCCATAAACCTAAACATAACCGTAGCCTTAACATTAATCTTAAAACTAAATCTAACCATAAACCTAAATGTAAACCTACATCTAACCATATCCATTACCCTAATCCTTATAGAAAACCTAATGTTAACCCTAGCCCTAAATTTAACTCTAACCCTAAACCTATCATAATCCTGTCCCTAGACCTAAAGCTGAACCTAATCCTTGATCTAGCCCTAGAACTAACACTAGCTCAAACCCTAGCCGTTACACTAAACATAAACATACCCCAAACCCTAATCCCATTCCTAGCCCTAATTCTAACTATAAACATAGCCCAAACTCTATCTCTAACTCTAGCCATTACCCTAATCATAACACTAAACCTAATGCAAAACCTAGCCCTAACCATAACCATAACCCTTACTCTATCCCTAGTCCTGATTCTAACCTGAAGCCTCAAGCTAGCCCTAACACTTACTCAATCCCTGACCCTTACCCTTAACCTAACCATAAGAAAATGATAAGCCTAACCCTAAACCTAACCCTAGCCCTAGCCCTACTCCTAAACTTAAAACTAGACTTAGCCTTAGCTCTAAACCCATCAATTACCCTGACCGTAACCATGAACATCACGATAACCTTAACCCTAATCCTAAACCTACTCTAACACTAACTGTCAACCTAACCCTACACCTAACAATAAACCGAAACCTTGCCATAGTCCTAAACCTAGCTCAAACCCTAAAAATTATGCTAAACGTAACACTAACCCTAGTCCTAAATCTAAACCTAACCCTAAGACCCCTAACTCAAGGTCTAAACCTGTCCATACCTTTAACCCTAATGGTAAACCTAATGCTAATCCAAGACCCTAACCCTATCCTTAGCTCTAACCTAGCTCAAACCCTAACCCATATTCTAAAACTAACTGTAGCCTTAACCCTAACCCTAAATATAGCCCTAATCCTAAACATAACCCTAGCCCTAACCCTAGCTCTAACCCTATCCTTTACCCTAATGATAACCATAAACCTAATGCTAACCCTAGGCCGAACACTAACCCTATCCATTACCCTAAACCTAATCTGAGCCCTAAACCTAAACTGAAACCTAAACCTAACCTTATCCATTATTCTAACTCTAACTCAAACCTAATGCTAATTTGAGCCATAACACTAAACCTCAACCTAACACAAACCCAAAACCTGACTCTATTATAATACCCTAGCTCTCAACTTGAACCTCACCATAAACCTAACTCTGACACTAAACCTAGCCATAAATCTTACAAAAAACTATTCCTAACCATAACCCTAGACCTGATATTAGCCCTAGCCCCAATTCTTGCCATAAACCTAACACAAATGCTAGCCCACATCCTAGACCTATAACTAGTCTTGATCCTAACCCAAACCCTAACTCTAGCCATATCCCTAATTTTATCCCTCACCCTAGTTCTGAACCTTGCTATAACCCCATCCCTTCCCCCAAATATAACCCTAACTCTAACTCTAGACTTAACCCTTACACAAATCCTAGACCTGATCCTAGCATTAATTTAGCCCTAACCCTACCACTAGCACTAAGGCTAATTCTAACTCTCAACCTAGCCCTATTCCTAGATCTAATCCTATTCCTTACCATAACAATAACACTTGCCCTAACTTTTGCCCCAACACTAGCCCTAGCCCTAACCCTAGAACTAACCATAACTCTAAGTCCAACTTTAACCCTAAGCCTAAATCTCACACTAACACTAGCCCTAAAACTAACACTAAACCTAAAACCAGCAGTAATCTAGTTCAAGCCCTAAAAAAAAGAAAAAAAAAAACGAGCCATAGTCCTAAACCTAACGCTTAACCTAAACCAAAACCTAACCCTACACCTATTCCTAACATCAGCCCTAATTCTAGTCCTAACCTAACCCAAAAACTAACCTTGAGCCTGACTCTTATCTTACTCTAACCCTAGATCAAACATCACCAAAATGTATACCTAACCCTAAAACTAGAACTAGGCCTAAGAATAACCCTACAAGTAGCCCTAATCATAACTCTAGATCTTACATTAGACTTAGCCCTAATCCTAGCCCTAACCTAACCCAAAACCTAGCCCTAAACTGAGCCCTCCATCTCGTTTTAACCCTAAACCTAACCCTAACCTTAATCATTAGTCTAAAACTAACCCTAAACCTAAAAATGGCCCTAACCCTAAACCTAACCCTAAACTTAATCCTAACCATAATCCTTACCCTAACTCTAGCTCTAATCCTATCCATTACCCTAAACATAACCCTAATCCTAATGCTAGTGCTAAACCTAGCCCTAAACTTAACTCTAATCCTAAACCTAGACCTGACACTAACCCTAACATCACGATTACCCTAACCATAGCTCAAACCCTAACACTTACCATAAACCTAACCATAACGCTAACCTTAGACCTAACCCTAACCCTAAAACTAGCCCTTATCCTAACTATAACCCTAGACCTAACCTATCCATTACCCTAAACATAAGCCTAACCCAAACATAGCTCTAAATATAATTCTTACCCTACCCATTACCCTAACCCTAACTATAAATGTCATGATAACACTACCCTAAACCTAAAACTATTCTAATCCTAACTGTAAAATTAACCCTTGTCCTAACTCTAAACCTGCACTAACCATAACTGTAAACCTAACCTTAGAACCAACCATAAAACTAACCTTTGTAGTAGTCCTAATCCTAGCTCAAATCCTAACAGTTACGCTAAACCTAACACTAACCCTAGTCCTAAACATAAATCTAATGCTATCCATTTAGGCTTAACCCTAAACCTATAGCTAACACTAACCTTATTCTTACCTAAAACCAACCTGAACAATAAACCTAACCCTATCAATTGCTCAAACCCTAACAATAACCCTATTGCTAATTTGAGGCCGAAAACTAATCCAAATCTTAACTCAAACTCTGAACAAGACACTGACTCTAATAAGACACCTAGCTCTAAACCTGATCCTTACCCGAAACATAACCCTTAAACTAGACCTAGCCAAAAAACTAACACTAAAATTATCCCTAACCGTATCCTTAGACCTGATATTAGAACTCTACCTAATTCTTGCCTTAAACATAACACAAAGCAGAGCCCTCATCCTAGCCTTAAACCTAGCTTTAACCCTAACCCAAACCCTAACCCTAGCCCAAACCCTAATTTCAACCCTCACCCTATTTCTGAACCTAGGTATAACCACATCCTTTCCCCATCACTATCCCTAACCATAACACTATCTCTAACACTAAACCCAGCCCTAATTCATTGCTAACTGTAACCGTAACTCTAAACTTAGCCCTAAGACTAACTCTAATTGTAGCCCAAGACCTATTTCTAGTACCAACCTTATCTATTGCCTAACCCTAACACTAGCCCTAACCTTAGCCCTAAACCTAGCCATAGTCCTATATCTAGAACTAACCCTAACTCTAAATCTACTTTAATTATAAACCTAAACCTCACCCTAACACTAGCCCTAAACCTAATTCAAATTAGAAAACTAGCCCTAACCCTAGCCATAGCCCACAAACAAAACTAAGCTATAGCCCTAATCCTAACCCTTAACCTATACCAAATCCTAATGTTACATCTAGTCCTAACCCTATCCCTACAACTAATACTGACCCTGACTCTGACCCTAAAACTAACCCTACTTCTAAACATCACCCTAACCCTAATCCTAAACCAAAGACTGGACCTAGCCCTAATCCTAAACTTAAAACTCTCTCTAACTGTAAAGCTAGTTCTTATATTAGAAAGACCCCTAACCCTAACACAAAACCTAGTGCTAATCTGATCCTCAATTCTACCTTTAACACTAACCCTAAACCTAATCCTAACACTAATCCAAACCATAGCTGTAAACATATTCCTTACCCTAAGCCAAACTCTCACCCTAATGCTACCCTAGTTCTAAAACTAACACTTAGCTTACCCCAAGCCCTAACTCAATTACTAGTCCAAACCCTATCCCTAATTCTGTCTCTAACCTTAACCCGAAACCTAAGCAAACCCTGATGCTTACACTAACACAAACCCTAGTTCTAAACCTTATCCTAACTGAAAACTTAAACCTAACACTAGACATATGTATAACACTAATACAAAAAAAAAAAAAAGCTATAACCATAACCCTAGGTCTTACATTATCCATAGACATAGCACTAGCCATAAACCTCACACAAAACCTAGCCCTAATACAAGCCCTAAACCTAAACCTAAGCATAACCTTAACCCTAACCCTAGCACAAACCCTAAGCCTAATGCTTGCCCTAGATCAAACCCTAGCTCAAACTCTAACCCTTACTTTAAACATAACCCTAGCTCTAACCCTAACTCTAACCCTATCCCTCATCCTATCTGAAACCATAGCCCAAATTGTAGCTCTAACTTTATCCATTACCTTAGACATAACCATAAACCAAATGCTAAACCTAGCCCTAACCCTAACTGTAGCCCTGACTCTAACCATAAACCTCGCCCTAGCCCTAACCCTAGCTCAAACCCTAACACTTTCACTAAAACTCACCCTAACACTAGCCCAAGTTGTAACCCAAACCCTAGCCCTAATCCCAACTTTAACCTAAGCCCTAACACTAGCACTAAACATACTTATTACTCTAAATATAAGCCTAAACCAAATATTTACTCTAGGCCTAACCCGAATCCTATGCCTAACACTCACCCTATATATTACTCTAAACCTAACCTAAAGTGTAAACCTAATTTTATCCATTACTCTAGCCCTAACCCTAACCCTAATGCTAATTTGAGCTCTAACCTTAAACCTTAACCCAAACCAATCCTTAACCCATACTCTGATCGTAATAATAATCTAGCTCTATACCTGACCCCTATGCTAAACCTAATCCTTACACCAGACCTAGCCATAAACAGATACCTAACTCTATCTCTAACGATAACCCTAGACCTGATATTAGCCCTAGCCCTTATTCTAGACCTAACCCTAACACAAACCCTAGACCTAATCCTAGCCCTAAACCTAGACTTAATCCTAAACGAAACCCTCACCTAGCCCTATCCCTAAATATAAACCTTGTCCTAACACTGAACCTAGCTATATAACCCCAACCTTTCCCCTAAAACTAACCCTAACCTTAGCCCTAACCATAAGCCTAACCCTAACACTAATCATAGCGCTAAACCAAGCCCTATTTGAACCCTAACCTAACCCTACCCCTAAACCTAACCATTGTTCTAACCCTAAATCTTAAACTAAACCAAACGCTAACCAATAACTAGCTATAACCAAGCTCTAATTCGAGTTAGGCCTAAAACTAACCCTCACTCTGACTCATATCCAAACACAAAGCCATCAGCTACCAGAGTTTTTGGGAATACAGAACAAGCAATGCCATTACTAAAACACCTGGCTTATGAGCAAGCGAATCGTTGGTGCAGAGATATCATTAGACCATGGAAACATGAAGATTTAAACACATATATTAAATTATGTAGAGACATTAATGAACAAGAGCAAGTCGTGGCAGCTGCAGTAAAACAGGCTTTAGATGCCAGAGACATTAATGAACAAGGGCAAATTGTGGCAGCTGTAGTAAAACAGGCTTTAGATGCCAGGCCAAGAACATGCTACAATTGTGAACAAACAGGACATTTTAAAAGGAATTGCCCCATTGGAGGAGGGTTTAACAAAACTAGGTATCCAAGGAGTAGAATACCAGGTATTTGCCCAGATGCCGTAGAGGGAGACATTGGGCTAATGAATGCCGTTCTCAAACCACCATAGAGGGTACTCCATTATCAAAAAACGAACAAGGACCAGGTGTTTATCCACGATATCGTGGAGAAAGGCATCAGGCTCCATTGCCAAAAAATGGACAAGGGGGCCCAATGCTCCGGGGCCCAAAACCACAAATATACGGAGCACTGGAGGAACCCAGCAACCCCATCAGGGTAGTGCCCAGGACACATTGTCCATCAGATCCCTCATCAGACAAACCAGAGGGAGCGCAGGGTTGGACATCTGCGCCTCCGCCAGAGCAGTACTAACTCCAGAGATGGGAGTTCAAATCATTCCCACAGGGGTGAAAGGACCTCTTCCCAAAGGAACAGTAGGCTTATTATTGGGACACAGCTCTTCTACTCTAAAAGGACTTATGATAAGTCCTGGGGTAATTGATCCCGATTATGAAGGTGAAATAAAAATTATAGCCAGTTCTCCAAAGGGTATATCAGTAATTTCACCAGGAGATAGAATAGCACAGTTACTAATAATACCCAGCCTACATGATAAATTTTCCAGTCGTACTGTAGAAAGAGGTTCCAAGGGATTAGGTTCCACAGGTGTAGATTGGGCTATGCTTTCTTTAAATTTAGATTCTCGCCCCATGCTAAAACTAAATATTCAAGGACATGAATTTAATGGGCTACTGGATACAGGTGCAGACCTTAGCATCATCTCTCGTCAAGAATGGCCAAAACATTGGCCATTACAACAAGACACTCAAACGCTTCGAGGCCTAGGAGTGGCGACTAATCCCCATAGAAGTGCAATGGTATTAGATTGGAAGGATCCTGAAGGATGTGAAGGAACTATACAGCCATATGTATTGGATCATCTTCCCGTAAATTTATGGGGACGAGATGTCCTAGATCAATTAGGTTTGACATTAACAAATAACATCAACCAAAATGCACCCACTATTATGACTAGACAAGGTTTTAGGAAAGGAAAAAGATTAGAAAAACAAGAACAAGGTATAGCAGCACCAATACAAATAGATCAAGGAACAGACAGACATGGGTTGGATTTTCAGAAAGGGCCACTGAGACAATAAAAATTACTTGGAAATCAGAAAGACCAGTATGGGTTCCTCAGTGGCCCCTGACTAAAGAAAAGATACAAGCAGCCCATGACCTGGTCAAACAACAATTAGCAGAAGGACATATACAACCTTCTGTATCTCCCCATAATACTCCCATTTTTGTCATCAAAAAGAAATCTGGTAAATGGAGATTATTGCAAGATTTAAGAGCCATTAATAATGAGATGGTTATTATGGGACCTGCTCAATCAGGGATTCCTCAGTTGTCTGCTTTGCCAAAAACCTGGTATGTTTTAGTTATAGATATTAAAGATTGGTTTTTTTCAATTCCAATTCATCCTGAGGATAGTCCACGTTTTGCATTTACTATCCCTGCACTGAATCATGAAGGTCCTGATCAGAGATATGAATGGAAAGTACTCCCTCAAGGGATGGCTAACAGCCCAACTATGTGTCAAATTTATGTTAACAAAGCAATCCAGCCACTTAGAAATCAAAATTCTGAACTACAAATATTTCACTATATGGATGATGTATTATTAGCACACAAAGATAAAAACACATTGCTAGAATGTTATGCCACACTTACAAACTTATTAAAAAATTATAATCTAGAGATAGCAATAGATAAAGTACAATTAAATTTTCCAATTAATTATTTAGGAGTTCTATTATCCTCAACCATGGTCCGTCCAACAAAAATTCAAATACGAGTAGATCAACTCAAATCACTTAATGACTTTCAAAAGTTATTAGGAGACATAAATTGGATAAGGCCTTATTTAGGTATACCAACAGGAGAGTTGGGACCTTTATTTGATATCCTAAAAGGTCCATCAGATCCAAATTCACCCCGAATGTTAACGCCTGAAGCAAGAAAGGCATTAAAAATCATTGAAACATATATGGAAAATATGCATTTGGATAGAATTGATATAAGTTTGCCTTTATTATTTATTGTACTACCAACAAAAAATATTCCTACAGGAGTATTTTGGCAAGAAGGTCCATTATTATGGATACATTTATCTTATTCTCCTAACACTATTCTTACTAGGTATCCTGAGGCTGTAGGACAATTAATACTCAAAGGAATAAAAGCAGCAAAGGGAGTGTTTGGAATTTCTCCCAATAAAATTATTACTCCATATACTATGAATCAAATTGATGAGTTAGCTAATGAGTTAAATACTTGGGCAATAATCATGTGCAAATCTAATGTTTCATTTGATAACCACTTACCATCTAATCCTTTATTGTCTTTTTGGTCATTGCATCCTGTAATTTTTCCAAAAATGACAAGAAAAACACCTATCATGAATGCTCCAAATATATTCACTGATGGGTCAAATAATGGTACAGCAGCAGTAGTTACCCCTGATCAAACTTTTACATTTTTAGTACCCAAACAATCAGCTCAAAAGGTAGAGCTTAATGCAGTTTTACAAGCTTTTGTGATGTTTAAAGATTCTGTATTTAATTTATTTTCTGATAGTCAGTATGTAGTTAATGCTATAGTATCTCTTGAAGATGCTGGTAGGATTTCCCCTTCTTCTACTGTTTTCTCTTTGCTTTCCACTATACAAAGTCTAATCTGGGACAGAAAAGATCCATTCTTTATAGGACATATCAGGGCACATACAGGATTGCCTGGAGCCCTTAGTTTGGGCAATGATTTAGCAGATAAAACTACATATGACATACATATTTTCTCTACACTAGAAGAAGCTATAAATTTTCATAAAAAGTTCCATGTCAATGCTAATACTTTACAAAAGCGTTTTAAAATAACTAAGGAACAAGCTAGACAAATAATAAAACAATGTCAAAATTGTGTGACCTTTTTACCACAAGTTAATCTTGGAGTCAATCCTAGAGGATTGATACCTAACCATATTTGGCAGATGGACGTCACACACTTGCCAGAATTTGGAAAATTAAAATATTTGCATGTTACAGTTGATACTTCTTCTGGATTTTTGATGGGCTCCCTTCATGCCGGAGAAAAAACTAAAGATGTTATAGCTCATTGCTTACAAAATTTTGCCACTGTGGGTGTTCCAAAACAGTTAAAAACAGATAATGCCCCTGGTTATACTTCTACCTCTTTTAAACAATTTTGCTCAACATTTGGCATTACTCATATAACAGGAATCCCATACAATCCACAGGGAAAAGGCATAGTTGAAAGAGCTCATCAAACTATTAAAATGTACTTATTAAAGCAAAAAGAAGGAATTGGGAAGGGGTATATATTCCCCAAAGATAAACTTAAAATAACCCTTTTTACTCTAAACTTTTTAAATTTGGATTCATCAGGACTTAGTGCTGCGGAAAGGCATATGTGTCCAAAAAATGTACATAAGCCCAAGGTACTTTGGAAGGATATTCTAACAGGACAATGGAAAGGTCCTGACCCAGTAATTGTCTGGAGTCGGGGGTCTGTTTGTGTGTTTCCACAGGGAGAACAGCAGCCGATTTGGATTCCAGAGAGATTAACCAAGGTCCTGACCCAGTGATTGTCTGGAGTCGGGGGTCTGTTTATGTGTTTCCACAGGGAGAACAGCAGCCGATTTGGATTCCAGAAAGATTAACTAAAGCGATTTCTACAGACCAAAAAGAAGATGATTTGGCTCAAATCCATAACAACTGATATCCAAAACTCCAGTTTGGCTATTCTTACATCTGCAACAGAACCAGGATGCTTTTTTCAATATCTATTTTATTATTGCCCTTTGCCATATCATGAAGTTCTATTTTGTTTTTTGAGCTCATACAGACCTAGGTTAATGTTTTGCTGATCAGTTCTATTTTTTGACTATAGAGTTTTTAAACATTGCAATGGAGATTTCACCTGTAAAAAGTTATAAGGCCTTTACTATAATGTTATGTGTTGTATGTATTATGTTATGTGTGCACACTTGTGTTTTGTGTTATATGTTTGAATGTCCATATATCATATATGATGAGCGCTCATGATAAAATGGATCCAAATATTTTTTTTCACGTGATTTATATGGTTTAATTTATATTGGGTAAACAACTGTTGAGGATTGTTTTAATATGTAAACAAAAAAGAAGGTTAACAGATCTGTTTGTTTACTTTCACCTTTCCTTTTCATTATATTTAATAATTCTCTTAAAGATAATGTAAATTGTTAAGAAAATTGTTTTCTTTTAGTGCCTTCTGTAATGTTACATAATTTTTTCTTTAGCCATTATTGCCAGAATTCACATTCTACAATAGCCATCACTGAACTGCTTGCAGAACTTGCCTGGACACATTGTGAGCTCACCTGTATGCATTTTGAACTATCTGTTGGTGCAGCGACTTGTGGTAGTGTTGGGGTATTTTTGCTGATGATGTCACCGGTGGTACAATTTTTCAAAGGAGCCCTCAATTGGCTTAATGTCATGGCATTTTGCATCCTCCTCTACTAGTGATGATCTAAAATTTGGGGGCCAACAGAGGTGAGGCAAAGAACCTCACCCCCCCACTGGTGCAAAGGCCTATCCACAAGTATAGCTGTATGCTGGACCGGTAGTCAGTGACGGGTATGATCCAATTGCAGTGGTACCAACCTAAGACAGGAGGCTGACGCCTAGAGGTCAGTTCATCCGATGACGGGTAAGGACCATATGTTGAATTGGACTGCCTAACAGGCACGGTCCCTAAGCCACATGCTTGTTGTTTAAACATAGAGGGGGAGATGTTGAGAGCCACAGCCGAAGGGGCCCCAGCAAACTTCCAGCTGCCAGCCATCCAGCTGCCGGCTGATGATTGGCTCACAGCGGCCCCAGCAACATCTAGCTGATTGGCTCCTCGGCCCCAGCAACATCTAGCTGATTGGCTCCTCTGCGGTGATGCTCATTGGACTGTTTCCCTGCCCTTTCAGACCACGGAGCTGCTCATTGGGGGACTTTTTGGCTCTGCCCACGTGACCCAGCCAATCGGCCTCAAGAGCAGGAGGTTTGTGGGAGGGGGAGAAGAAGCTTGGGGGGGGAGAGAGAGGCTTGAAAAAAGCCGGTGGTGGCAGTTGAGGCTCTGAGGATTTTTCCTGAGAGGCTGTTTGTTTGGCGTGTTTGGTTCTAAAAATAAAGTTAGTTTCTTTTGACAAGTGGCTCCTGATTGTGCCCAGCCAGACTGCGGCACAAAGCCTAGCTCTAAATATCACACTAACCCTAAAACTAATGCTAACACTAGACCTAACCGTAACCATAACCCTAAAACTAATCCTAATCATAACCCTAGTTTTTACATTGGCCTTAGCCAAAGCCTAGCATTAACTCTAACATAAAAATAGCACTAATCCATGCCCTAAGACTAGATTTAACCCTAACCCTAACCCTAAAACTAGCCATAAACCTAACCCTAATCCTAGCCCTAACCCTAGCTCTAATCCTATCCATTACCCCAAAGCAAACCCTATTCATAATGCTAACTATAGTCCTAATCCTAATTCTTAGCCAAACCCAAACAATAACCCTATTACTAGTCCTAACACTAGCCAAATTCTAGATCTAACCCTAACCTAAAACCTCACCCTAACCTTCACCCTTATTCTGACCCTAACACTAATTATAGGTCTAAATTTGACCCTAAAATGAAACCGAAACCTGAAACTAGCCCTACCATTAAACTTATACCTAATCCTAACCCTAACACTAGCTACATACCTAAACCTAATCCTAAATCTAGCTAGTACTCTAGCCCTTGACCTAAACAAAAACATAGTCCTAGCCCTAACAATAACCCTTATTCTAAACCAAACACTAAACCTACCACTAGACCTAACCCTAGTCCTATTCTGGCTTTCACCCTAACCCTAACTTTAAACTGAACACTGGCCCTGACACTCACTTTAAACCTAGCTATAAACCTGACCCTAACCCAAACCTAAACGTAACACTAGACCTAGGGTTAAGCCTAACCCTAAAACTAGCTCTAATCACAACCCTAGATCTTACATTACACATAGCACTAACCCTAGGCCTAAATCTAACACAAAACTAAAATAACTTTAACCCTAATCGAGGCCTAAACCTACCCTAAGCATAACCCTCACCCTAACCTTAACCCCAGTCCTAACCCTAACCCTAACCCTCACCTTAGTCCTAACCCTACCTCAAAGACTAACCCTTAGCCCAAACATGACCCTAGCACTATTCCTAAACATAACCCTAACCATAGCCCTAATCTTAACCTTAACCCTAAACCTAAAACTATCTAACCCTAGGCATTAGCCTAAGTCTAACCCTAACCCTAATAATAACCCTATCCTTAACCCTAACCGAAAGCCCAACCAATCCATAAACTGATCCCTAGACCTATCCCTAAACCTACAACTTGCCATAGCCTTAACCCTAACTCAAAACCTGAATTTTAAATTAAAACCAACAGTAAACCTAGCCCTAAAACGAAACTTAAATCTAAACCTAACCTTAACCATAAAGCTAACGTTATATCTAACCCAATCTATTACCCTAAACCTAATGCTAACCCGAATGAAAACCCTAGCCCTAACCCTGAACCTAACACTGACCATAACACTAAGCCTAACCCTTGTCCTAGACCTAATCCTAGCACAAAACGTAACCTTTACCCTAAATCAAACCCTAACCCTACCCTAAGCTAGGGTTACTAGTCCTAACTCAAAACCTAACCTAACTCTAGCCCTAATCGTAACCTAACCATAGCCCTAAACATAGATCTAACCCAATGTATCATCCTTATGATAAACCTAATCCTAATGCTAACCCTACGCATAACCCTAACCCTTTTGCTAACCCTAAAGCTCTCCATTGCCCTAAACCTTCCCTGAAACCTAAAACTAACACAATCAATTGCCCTAACCCTAACCCTAACCCTAATGCTCATTTTAGCACTATCCCTAAACCTTAACCTAAAACAAACCCTAACCCTGATCCTGACCCTAAAAATACACCTAGCTCTAAACCTGACCCTTACCATGAAAATAAAACTTACACTAGACCTAGACACAAACCTAACCCTAAATCTACCCCAAACTGTAACACTAGGATGACATAAACCCTAGCCCTAATTCTAGACCTAACCCTACAAGTAACCCTATGCATCATCCTAGCCCTAAACTTAGTCTTAATCATAACCCTAACCCTAATCCTAGTCCTAAACAAAATTCTAACCCTCACCCTACCTCTAATCCTAGCTATAACAATACACCATACCCTAAAATTAACTATAACCCTAGCCCTAACACTAGGCATAAGCTGATCACAATCCCTAGCCCTAATCCTAGCCCTAGCTTAGCCCTATCCCTAAAACTAACCAAAACCCTAGGCCTAAGATTAACTCTAACTCTCACCCTAGTCCTAGCCCTAGATCTAACCCTATCTGTTACAGTAACCATAACCCTAGCCCTGACCCTTGCCCTATAGTTAGACCTAGTCCTAATCCTAGATCTAATGCTAAATCCAAATCTAACCCTAACCCAAACCTAAGCCTAACACTAATACTAGCCCTAACCCTAATGCTAATCTTATAACTAGCCCAAACCCTAAACCTAGGACTTAAAACAAAACTGAGCAACAGCCCTAACACTAAAAATTAACTTAAACCAAAACCTAACAGGACACCTAGACGTAATCCTAGCCTAATTCGAGTTCTAAACCTAACCTTAAAACTTACCCTGACCCTGACTCATATTCTAAAACTGACCCTATCACTAAAGGCAACCCTAAACTTAAACCAAAACCTAAAATTAACCCTAGCCCTAATTCAAGTCATAACCATAAACTTAAAGCAAACCCTGACCTGACTGATATCCTAACAGTCACCGTAGCTCTAAACACAGCCCTCACCTTAAACCAAACAGTAACCCTAGCCCTTATTTGAGTGCTAATCCTAACCCTAAAACTAATCTTGATGCTTTCTCATATCCTAACAATAACCCTAGCTCTAAATATTAACCTAAACATAAACCTAAACCTAGCACTAGACCTACCCCTAACTCTAACCCTAAAACTAACTCTAATTGTAACCCTGGCTCTTATATTAGCCAATGCAAAAATCTAACCCTAATCCTAATACAAAAACTAGCCCTAATGCGAGCTCAAAATATATTTATATTTAACCCTAACCCTAACCCTAACTCTAGCATTAACCCTAGCTCTAAGGCTATCCCTTAACCTAAGAAAAAACCTAACCCTAATGGTAATCCTAGACCGAATTCTAATTCTTAGGTTAACCAAAACTCTAACCCTATTAATAGTCTTAACCCTAGCCATCATTCTAGCTCTAACCCTATCCAAAACTCTAACGCTAACCCTCACCCTTATTCTGACCCTAATCCTAGGTCTAAAGCTGACCCTAACCCTAGACCAAACCCTAACACTAGACCTAGACCTAAAGCAAATCCTAAATCTAGCCTTAACTCTTCTCCTAGACCTAAACATAAACCTAGCTCTAGCCCTAACAATAACACTAACCTAACCCTAGACTTAACATAGTCCTAATTCTGACTGTAACCCTAACACTAACTCTAACCCAAATGCCGACTCTGCCTTTAGAGTAAACCTGTCTCTAAATCTGACCCTACCAAAAATCTAAACATAACACTAGACCTAGCCATAACCCTAAACCTACAAGTAGCCCTCAACATAACCCTAGCTCTAACATTACCCATAGCCCTAACCCTAGCCCTAATCCTAGCACAAAACCTACAGCTAATCCTAAGCCTAAATCAAGCCTTAAGCATAACCCTAATTCTAACCCTAGCCCTAACCCTAACCTTACTCTCGCCTTAGTCCTAATCCTAGCTCAAAGCCTAAACATTATTCTAAATATAAACCTACACCTATCCCTCAATCTAACCCTAAAACTACCCTAAACCTAACCTTAACCCTAGCCTTCAACCTAGCTCTAAACTGACCAATTACTCTAAACCTAAACCTAAACTTATTGATAATTCTAGGCTTAATGTTAAACCTAAATCTAACTGGAAAACTAACCCTAGACCTAACCTTAAATCTCACACTTGCCATACATAGACCAAAGCCTAGCTCAAACCCTAAGCCTTACTATAAACCTAAATATAACCATAGCCCTAACTCTAAGCCTAAACCTCAATCTAACATTAAACATAGCTCTAAATATATATCTAATTGTATACATTACCCTAACCCTAACCCTGCCAATCTTACTGGAGTGAGATGGTATCTTAGGGTGGTTTTGATTTGCATTTCTCTGACTGCTAGAGATGGTGAGCATTTTTTCATGTACTTGTTGATTGATTGTATGTCCTCCTCTGAGAAGTGTCTGTTCAGGTCTTTGGCCCATTTGTTGATTGGGTTATTTGTTTTCTTATTGTTTAATTTTTTGAGTTCTTTGTATACTCTGGATATTAAGGCTCTATCTGAAGTGTGAGGAGTAAAAATTTGTTCCCATGATGTAGGCTCCCTATTTACCTCTTTTATTGTTTCTCTTGCTGAGAGAAAACTTTTCAGTTTAAGTAAGTCCCATTTGTTGATTTTTGTTATCAACTTTTGTGCTATGGGTGTCCTATTAAGGAATTTGGAGCCCGACCCTACAATATGTAGATCGGAGCCAACTTTTTCTTCTATCAGACGCAGAGTCTCTGATTTGATATCTAGCTCCTTGATCCACTTTGAATTAACTTTTGTGCATGGCGAGAGGAGGGGATTCAGTTTCATTTTGTTGCATATGGATTTCCAGTTTTCCCAGCACCATTTGTTGAAGATGCTATCCTCCCTCCATTGCATGCTTTTAGCTCCTTTATCAAATATAAGGTAGTTGTAGCTTTGTGGATTAGTCTCTGTGTCCTCTATTCTGTACCATTGGTCCACCCTCCTGTTTTGGTACCAGTACCATGCTGTTTTTGTTACTATTGCTCTGTAATATAGTTTTAAGTCTGGTATCGCTATACCGCCTGATTCGCACTTCCTACTTAGAATTGCTTTTGCTATTCTGGGTCTTTTATTCTTCCATATGAATTTCATGATTGCTTTATCCATTTCTACAAGAAATGCCGTTGGGATTTTGATTGGCATTGCATTAAACCTATAGAGAACTTTTGGTAATATCGCCATTTTGATGATGTTAGTTCTGCCTATTCATGAACAGGGTATATTTTTCCATCTTCTAAGATCTTCTTCTACTTCTCTTTTTAGGGTTTTGTAGTTTTCATTATATAAATCTTTCACCTCTTTTGTTAGGTTGATTCCCAAGTATTTTATTTTTTTTGAGGATATTGTGAATGGAGTGTTTTTCCTCATTTCCGTTTCAGAAGTTTTGTCGCTGATATACAGAAATGCCTTTGATTTATGCGTGTTGATTTTATATCCTGCCACTTTGCTGAATTCATTTATTAGTTCTAGTAGTTTTTTTGTAGACCCTTTTGGGTCTTCTAGGTATAGAATCATGTCATCTGCAAATAGTGATAATTTAAGTTCTTCCTTTCCTATTTTTATGCCTTTAATTTCTTTCGTCTGTCTAATTGCTCTGGCCAGTGTTTCGAGAACTATATTGAATAGAAGTGGTGATAGAGGGCATCCCTGTCTTGTTCCAGATTTTAGGGGGAATGCCTTCAATTTTTCTCCATTGAGAATGATGCTAGCCTGAGGCTTAGCATAGATAGCTTTTACAATGTCGAGGTAAGTTCCTGTTATCCCTAGTTTTTCTAATGTTTTGAACATAAAGGGATGCTGTACTTTGTCGAATGCTTTTTCTGCGTCTATTGAGATGATCATATGGTTCTTATTTTTAAGTCTATTGATGTGGTGAATAACATTTATTGATTTCCGTATATTGAACCATCCTTGCATCCCAGGGATGAATCCTACTTGATCATGGTGCACAATTTTTTGGATGTGCCTTTGTATCCGATTCGCCAGAATTTTATTGAGAATTTTTGCATCTAGGTTCATCAGAGATATTGGTCTGTAGTTTTCTTTCTTTGAGGTGTCTTTGTCTGGTTTCGGAATCAGGGTGATGTTGGCCTCATAGAATGAATTTGGCAGAGCTCCTTCTTTTTCTATTTCCTGAAATAACTTGAAAAGTATTGGCATTAATTCTTCCTTAAAGGTTTTGTAAAACTCCGCTGTATACCCATCCGGTCCCGGGCTTTTCTTGGTTGGAATTCTGTTGATTGCTTCTTCTATTTCATCTATTGTTATTGGTCTGTTTAAGTTGTGAGTATCCTCCTGACTCAGTCTGGGTAAATCGTATGACTTAAGGAATTTATCGATGTCTTCACTATCTTCTATATTATTGGAATATAGGTTTTCAAAATAATTTCTAATTGTCTTCTGTATTTCTGTAGTGTCTGTTGTGATATTGCCTTTTCCATCCCGTATGTTAGTGATTTGAGTTCTCTCTCTTCTTCTCTTCGTTAGCATGGCTAAAGGTCTGTCGATCTTATATATTTTTTCAAAGAACCAACTTTTAGTTTTGTTAATTTTTTCAATAGTTTCTTTTGTTTCAATTTTGTTGATTTCCGCTCTGATTTTGATTATTTCTTGCCTTCTGCTACATTTGCTGTTGTTTTGCTCTTCCTTTTCTAGGGCTTTGAGGTGAAGTGTGAGCTCATTTGGTGTTTGGAGAGGTGGGTGGTTCTGGAGTGACCTTGTGCTGTGTCCACAGCTCGTTCTGGTGATTCTCAAGCAAAGTCTCCGTGTTCTGTGCTGCCTTCCGTGTGTGCAGAGAGCGCCTGTGTGGCTGAGAGTGCTGTCAGCGCCCAGAGAAACTGCACAGCCCAGCCTTCCATCTGTGCCGAGAGCACCCATGCGGCCCTAGATTTCTTCAAATTTCTATGGTACTGGGAGTAATTCATCTTTTACTTAGCCTTACTATGCTCCACAGGTTTGGGCCTTGTCGGTTCAATGGTTCACTGTCAGGAACAGTTTGTATTTTGTGTTTCCCTTCATTATGGCTTATTGATGTGAATGAAAATTGCGCTGGAAATCAAATAGGGTTCGCCAGAGGTGTTTGAAACTTTACACAATTAGTTCTCAGTGGGCACTCTCTAATTTCTTTCTTTTGAAGGTAGACCAAAGATGAGGCATGCAAAAGAAACTGTATCCGAAAGCCCTTAAGGAGAAAACAGAGAAACATGTATGTACAGAAATAAGTCTCCCAAGAATTTGATCAGATTTCTTTGATACTACACACTATTCATCTTTTAGCTTGCTCCCCTAGGCTCCCCAAGGTTGACACTTCTAGGATCAATGGTTCTCTAAACAGGTAAGTGTTAGTGTTAGGTTTAGGGTTAGGGCTAGCTTTAGAGATAGTGTTAGGGTTAGCGTTTGTTTTCTTCAAATTTCTATGATACTGGGAAGATTTATCTTTTACCTAGCCTCACTATGGGCCCCAGTTTGGGGCCTTCTCGGTTCAATGGTTCGCTGTTGGAAATAGTTTGTTGTTAATATCTCACTTCATTTTGACCTATATAAGAAAATGAGAATGGAGCTGGAAATCAGAGTGTTGGTGCTAGCTGGTTGAAACTTCACATACTCAATCAGTTGTCTGTGGCCACTCTCTGGTTTCTTCCTTATAAAAGTAGTGATAAGCTGAAGCATGCAAAACAAGTTTATCCAAGAGCACTTTAGGAGAAAACAGGGCAATATGCATGTACTGAAATACCTTCCCCAAATATTTGGTCAGATTTCTTTGATACTGTGCAGGATTCATATGTAAGCTTGTCACACTAGTCTCCCCAAGTTTAAAATTTTATGATCAAAGGTTCTCTTAACAGGTTAGGCTTAGTGTTATGGTTAGATTTACGGTTAGAACTAGTGTTAGGGTTAGTGTTAGTTTTTTTTTTCAACTTTATGAATACTGGGCAGGATTTATCTTTTTTCTACTCTTAGTATGCTCCCCATATTTGGGCCTCCTAGTAAAAGGGTTTGCTCTCAGGAGTAGCTTTAGTTTTCATCTTTCACCTCATTTTGCCCTATAAGGGTGAATGGAAATGGAGCTGGACTCAAACAGGGTTTGTACTACCTGCTTGAAACTTCACACACTCAACCAGTTCTCAGGGCACATGCTCTCCTTTTTTTTTTTTTTTTTTTTCTTGTGGGAGTAGTCCAAAGCTTAATTAGACATAAACAGCTTTATCTGTGAGCACTTCAGGAGCAAGCTTCATTTTTTTTTTGCATGGATTACTTTGTTATTGTACAGGATTCATCCTTTTCCTAGTCTTAGTATGATCCCCAAGTTTGAGTTTTCAAGGTTTGCCAGTTCACTGTTAGGAACAGTTTGAATTTTTATATTTCACTTTATTATGGCCTATAGACGTGAATGAAAATGGAGCTGGAAATCAAACAGAGTTAGTACTAGCTGCTTGAAACTTCACACACTCAATCAGCTCTCTGTGGGTACTCTCTGGTTCTTCCTTGTGCAAGTACCTTAAACTGAAGCATGAAAAAATAATTTATCCAAGAGCACATTAGGAGAAAACAGGGAACTATGCACGTACTGAAATAACTCCCCCAGTTATTTGGTCAGATTTCTTTGATACTGCACAGGATTCATCTGTTAGCTTGCCACACTGGGCTCCTTTATTTGGGGATTACTCTGATCAATGGTTTCCTAAACAGGTTAGGTTAGATTGTGTATTAGTTTAGGGCTAGAATTACACCTAATATTTCATTAGATTTAGTTTTGTTCAAATTTCTTTGATACTGAGCAGGATTCAACTTTTACCTAGCCTTACTATATTCTTTAGGTTTGGACCTCTTACGTCAAGGGTTTGCTCTCCTGAACAGTTTGTATTTTAAGTTTTCATTTCATTTTGACCTATGCGTGTAAATGGAAATGGAGCTGGAAATCCAACAGGGTTGGTGCTAGCTACTTCAATGCTCACACACTCTATCAGTTTTCTATGGGCATTCTCTGATTTATTCCTTGTAAATGTAGCCCTAAGCTGAAGCATGCAAATCAACTTTATGTGAGAGCACTTTAGGAGAAAACAGGGAAATATGCATGTACTGAACTACCTCCCCAATTATTTGGTCAGACTTCTTTGATATTGTGAAAGATTCATCTGCTCACTTACCCAACTTGGTCATCCAAGTGTGGGACTTCTAGGATCAAAGGGACTTTAACAGGTTAAAGATAGTGTTAGGGTTAGTGTTAGGACTAGGATTAGACCTAGTGTTAAGATAAGAGTTACTTTGCTTTTCAAATTTCTATGATACTGTGCAGGATTCATCTTTTTTATTTTGACTATACTCCAAATGTTTGGGCCTCCTACATAAAGGGTTTTCTTTCAGGAACAGTTTCAATTTTCAGGTTTCTCTTCTTTTTTACATGTAGGAGTAAATGTAATAAAGCTGGAAATCAAACAGTGTTTGGGCTATCTGCTTGAATCTTCACACAATCCATCAATTTTCAGTGAGCATAATCTGGTGTTTTCCATGGAAGTAGCCCTAAGATGAAGTAAAAAGTAACAGCTATATCTCTGGGTGCATTAGGAGAAAACAGAATACACATGTAATGAAAGAGCTTCAAATTTTTTTTGGTTGGATTAATTTGATACTGTACAGGATCCATTCTTGACCTAGCCTTAGTAGGCTCCCCACGTTTGGGCATTCAAGGATTAATGGTGCAGTGTCAGGGACAGTTTGAATTTTTAGGTTTCACTTTATTAGTGCCTATAGGTGTGAATGCAATGGAGCTGGAAATGAAACAGTGTTGGTGCTATCTACATGAAATTTCACACACTCAATCAGCCCTCTGTGGGCACTCTTTGGTTTTTCTTTGTGAAAGTACCTTAAGCTGAAGCATGAAAAACAATTTATCCAAGAGCACTTTAAGGAAAAAAAAAACAGGAAAATATGAATGTACTAAAATACCTCCCCCGATTTTCATCAAATTTCTTTGATACTGCATAAGATTTATCTGTTAAGTTGTGCCTTTAGGCTCCCCAAGTTTGGGACTTCTATGATCATAGGTACTCTAAACAGGTTAGAATTAGTTTAGGGTTGGGTTAGATACAGTTTTAGAGTGAGTTTTTTTTTTTTTCAAATTCATTTGATACTTGGCATAATTTGTCTTTTACCTTGCCTTTCTATTTTCCCCAGTTTGGGGCCTTATCCATTCAATGGTTGCTATCAGGAACAGTTTGTATTTTAAGTTTTCCTTCATTTATACCTATATGGGTAAATGGAAATGGAACTTGAAATCAAACAGGGTTGGTGTTTGCTGCTTAAAACTGCATACATTCAATCAGTTCTATGTGGGCACTCTGGTTTCTTTTTGTGAACGTTTCCCAAAGCTGAGGCATGCAAAAACATCTTTATTCGAAAGTACTGTTGGAGATAACAGGGAAAAATACATGTACTGAACTACCTCCCCAAATTATTTGTTCAGATTTCTTTGATACTCTTTAAACCTAACAGAAAAACTAGCCCTAATCTGAGTCGTAACCCTAGATGTAAACATAAACCTAAACCTAGCCCTAGCCCTAACCCTACCCCTAAACCTAGCCCTAACCCTAGCTCTAACTCTATCACTTACCCTAAGCTAATCCCTATATATAATGCTAACTTTAGTCCTAATCCTAATCCATAGCCTAATCCAAACCCTAACCCTATTACTAATCCTAACCCTAGCCCTCATTCTAGCTCTAACCCTAACTCGAATCATTACCCTAATACAAATCCTCAGTCTAAATCTGATCCTAACCTTAAACCAGACCCTACAACTAGCTCTACCAGTAACCTTATACCTAAACCTAAGCCTAACACTAGCCCTAGACCTAAGCCTAATCCTCAATACAGCCTTAATTCTAGACCTAGACCTAAAAAATCCCTGAGCCCTAGCCCTAACATAATCGTTAACCTAAAGTGAACACTAACCCTATCCCTAGACCTAAACCTAGTCCTAATTCTGGCTTTCACCATAAACCTAACTCTAACCTGAACACTGACCTTAACACTAACACTAAACCTAGCTCTAAGCCTGAACCTAACCCAAAACCTAAAACTAACACTAGACATAGCCATAATCCTAACCTGAAAACCAGCTCTAAACAGAACCCTAGATCTTACATTACATATAGCCTTAACCCTGGGCCTAAACCTAACAAAAAACCTAGCACTATTCTGAGGCCTAATCCTAAGCTAAAAACAACCATAATCCTAAATGTAGCCCTAACCCTAACCCTCGCCTTAGACCTAACCCTAGCTCAAAGCCTAACCCTTAGCCTAAACAAAACCCTAGGCCTATTCATAAACATAAACCTAACCCTAGCCCTAATCCTAAACTTAACCCTTGTACTAACCCTAGCTCTAAACCTAACATTACCCTAACCCTAACCCTAACCGTCACCTTGATAATAACCCTACCCCAAAACCTAACCCTATCCATAACCCTAATCTTAAACCTGACCCTAAACTTAACCCTAAACCTAACCCTTGCCATAAACTTAACCCTAAACCATAGCATAAATAAAAAAAACTAAACCTATCCCTGAACCTAAATTTAACCATAACCTAAACTTAACCCTAAAACTAATTTAACATCTAATCCCATACATTACTCTAAAACTAGGCCAAACCCTAGTGAAAACCCTAACCGTAACCCTAATCATAACCATAACCCTAACCTAGAACTACCACAAAACCTAAAACTCCCCCTAGCCCTAACCGTAGCTTAAACCCTAAACATTACACTAACCCTGACCCTAGCCGTAGCTCTATTCATAACCCTAACACTAGCCCTAACCCTAATATTAAACTTAGCCCTAATCCTAGCCCTAATATAGCCCTATTCCTAACCCTAACTATTACCCTAGAATTAAGATTAACTATAATTCTCACACAAGACCTATCCTTATTCTAATCCTATACCTTACTATAACCCTAACCCAAGCCTTAACCCTAGTCATAATCCTTAGCCCTAGCACTAACCTATCTTTAAAACTAACCATAACCTAAGGCCTCAGCGTAAACCTGAAAATAGCTCTAACCCTAATGCTATTCATAAAATTAGCCCTAACCCTAGCCCTAGCCCTAAATGAAAACTGAGCCATACCCCTAACACTAACAATAACCCTAGGCCAAACCCTAACTCTACACCAGCCCTAACCCTATCCCTAATTTGAAACCTAACCCTAACCCTAAACCTAACCATGACCATGACTCATATCCAAACACTAAACCTAGCTCTAAACATCACCCTAAACTTAAACAAAACCCTAACACTAAGCCTAGCCCTAAACTTAACCCTAAAACTGACCATAATCCTATCCCTATTTCTTACAATAGCCATATCCATAATACTAGCCCTAAACCTAATACAAAATTATCCCTAATCGAAGTTCTAACTCGAGCTTTAACCATAAGCCTAAATCTAAACCTAGTCCTAACCTTAGCTCTAACCCTATCACTTACCCTAAGCCAAACCCTCACCCTAATGCTAACCGTATTCTTAGCAGTGATCCTTAGCCTAATCAAAACCTAACTCTATAACTAGTCCCAACCCTAGCCTTCATTCTTGATCTAAGCATAACCCGAACCCTAACCCAATCCCTGACCATTATTCTGACCTAACACTAATCTTAGCTCTAAATCTAAACCTATCCCTAAACTGAACCCTAACACTAGCCCTACTGGTAACCTTATATCTACACCTAACCCTAACACTAGCCCTAGACCTAAACCTAATCCTAAATCTAGCCATAACTATAGCTCTAGACCTAAAAAGACAAAATAGACCTAGCCTTAACAATAACCCTTAATCTAACCCAAACTCTAACCCTACATCTAGACCTAACCCTAGTCCTAATTCTGCCTATAACCCTAACCATTACCATACCTGAACACTGTCCTTGACACTAACATTAACCCTAGCTCTAAATTTCACCCTAACCCTAAAACTAACCCTGAAACTACATCTAGCCCTAACATTAACCATAAAACTAGTCTTAATCATTACAATAGTTCTTACATTAGCCATAGCTCTAACCTATCACAAAACCTAGCCCTAATCCAAGCCCTACCTTAGGATTAAACACTAAAGCTAACCTTAACAATAACCCTAGCCCTAACTATAACCCTAAGCCTAACCCTAGACCTAATCCTAACCATAAACGTAGCCGTAACCCTAGCTTTAACCCTATTTATTACCCTATGATAACTATAATCCTTATGCTAACCTTAGGCGGAAACCTAATCCTAGCACTAGCCTTAATCCTATTAACCTAAACCTAACCTGAACCCTAAATCTAACTGTGTCCTTACCCAATCCCTAAATGTAAGACTAATTTGACCCCTAAAACTAAACCTTAATCTAATCCCAACCCTAAACTTGACCCTGACTCTAATAATACAGATACTTCTAAACCTAACCATAACAAGAAACCTAAACTTTCAATAGACAAGGCCATAAACCTAACCCTAAATCTATCCATAACCATACCCTAGACCTGACATTAGCCCTAACTCTAATCTAGCCCTAACCCTAATACAAAACTTAGGGCACATCCTAGCAAGGAACCACACCTAGGTCTAGTGTAAGAGTCAGGTTTAGGTTAAAGGTCAGCTTTAGGGCTAGGGTTATTATTAGGGTCAGGATCAGGGTCAGAGTTAGCATTTGGTTTAGCTAAAAGTTTAGGGTTAAGGCTTGAATTAGCATTAGGGTTAGGTTTTGGATTAGGGTAAAGGATAAAGTTTAGTTTCGGTTTTAGTTAAGGTTTAGGGTAATGGATGGGTTAGGTTTAGCAATCGGGTTAGGGTTACCATTAGGGTTATAGTTATGTTTAGTGTAATGGAGAGGTGTAGAGCTATGTATTGTTATGGTTTGGATTAACTCTAGGATTAGGGCTAGGTTTGGGATAGGGTTAGGGTGTGATTTAGGGTAAGTTTTAGGGTTAGGGTAAGTGTTATGTTTAGGGGTAGGGTTATAGTTAAGTCAGGGTAAGGATTAGTGTTTGAGCTAGGGTTAGGGCTACGGCGAGGGTTAGGTTTAGGTTTGGGGTAGGGATAAAATTAAGGCTACGTTTAGGGCTAGGATAAGGGCTAGGGTTTGTGTTAGGGTTAGGGCTAGGATTATGGCTAGGGTTAATATCACGTCTAGGGTTAAGGTTAGGAATAGTTTTAGGGTTAGTTTTATGGCTGGGTCTATTGTAAGGTTTAGATAGGGTAAGAGTCAGGTTTATAGCTAGGGGAATTATAAGGGTCACGGTTAGTATTAGGGTTTGGTTTACTTTTGAGGTTAGAGTTAGGGCTCAAATTAGAATTTGGGTTAGGGTTAGTGTAATAATTGGATTAGGTTTAGGTTTCAGGTTAGGTTAGGCTAATTGATAGGTTTATGGAAAGTGGTAGGGTTAGGGTTAAGCCTAGGGTTAGATTTATGGTAAGGGTTATGTTTAGGGTAATGAGTACAGTTAGAGTTAAGGTTAGGGCTAGGGATATGGTTAAAATTAGGTCTTGTGTTAGGGTTAAGGTGAGGGTTAGACCTAGGATTAGGTTTAGGGTTTTAGCATAAGGATAGGTTCTGAGCTATGGTTAGGGCTAGGCTGAGAGTTAGGTTTAGAATTAGGTCTAGGGATAGGATTATGTTAAATTTTGGGTTACGGTTGGTGTTATGGTTAGACCTAGGTTTAGTGTTGGGGTCAGAATAAGGATCAGGGTTAGGGTTAGGGTTTGGGCTAGTGTTAGAGCTAAAACAAAGGCTAGAGTTAGGACTATTAATAGGGTTAGGGTTTTTGTTAGTCTAAAGACTAGAGATAGGTCTAGGGTTACTCTTTGGTTTAGGATTTCACTTAGGGTACAGGATTGATTTAGATCTAGAGTTAGGGCTATGGTGAGGGTTAGAGTTAGAGTTAAAGCTAGGTTTAGGGCTCAGTTTTGGGCCACTTTTGTGTTAGGGTTAAGGCTAGGATTAGGGTAATGGCTAATATAAGAACTAGGGTTACCTTTAGGGTTAGTTTTAGGGTTAGGGTTAGGAGTAGTTTGAGTGCTAGTGTTAGGTTTAAGGTTAAGTTGATATTTATAGCTACTGTTCTTGATAGGATAGGAGTCAGGGTCAGGGTTAGTTTTAGGGATAGTGTTAAGACTTTAATTAGGGCTATTGTTAATGTTAGTGTTCAGTTTGAGTTTAGGACAGTGTTTAGATCTAGGGTGAGTGTTAGGATATGAGTTAGTGTCAGGGTTAGTTTTAAGGTGAGGCTTGGGACTCGAATTAGGGCTAGGTTTAAGTCTAGGTGAAGTGTTAGTGTTTGGTTTAAGTTAAGGATTAGGGTTAGGGTTATTGCTCAGTTTTGGTTTACTGCTAGGATTGGGTTAGGACTAGTTTTACTATTATCATTAGCGTTAGGGCTAGTGTTAGTGTTAGGCTTAGGCTTAGGTTTAAGGTTAGATTTAGATATGATTAGGGCTTGGACTAACTTTCTGGCAACTGTTAGGGCTAGTGTTAGGTTTATGGTAGCAGATAGGGATAGAACAAGCACTAGGGCTAGGGCAAGAGTTAGAGTTAGTCTAAGGGCTAGAGTTAGGATAGGGTTATAGATAGAGCTAAATTGGGGCTAGGATTAGGGTAGATTTTGTGTTTAGCTTAAGCCAATGGTTAGGTTTAGGTTTAAATTTAGGGTAAGGGATGACATTATAGGTAGGTTTAGAGGTAGGGTGAGGGTTAGAATTAGGGTTAGGTGTAGGGCTATATGCCTAGCACTCGAATTAGAGCTCAGGTTATGGCTAGTTATGGGTTAGGGTTTGGTTTAGGTTAAGATTTAGGGTTAGAACAATGGCTAGGTTTTATTTTAGGGCAAGAGCTTGGATTAGGGCTAGTATTAGGATTAGGAATAGTGTTAGAGCTAGTTGTAGAATGAGGTTTAGGCTTAAGATTAGGGTTAGATTTAGAGTTATGATTAGATCTAGGGTTAGGGCTAAGGCTAGCATTAGGGCTCAGGTTAGGTCTATTGTGAGGGTTACGGTAACGAATAGGGTTATAAATAGAAATAGGTCTAGGGTGTGATTTAGAGTTAGTCTTAGGGCTAGGGTTAGGGATAGTGTTAAGGATAGGGTTCAAATAGGGCTAGGATTAGTGCTATGATTAGTGTTAGGGTTAGGCCTAGGTTTAGGGCTAGGGTTAGGTTTAGTTTTAGGGGAAGGGATGGGGTTATATAGCTAGGTTCAGTGCTAGGGTGAGGGTTATATTTAGGGATAGGGATAGGGTGAGGGTTCAGGTTAGGATTAAGTAAGTTTAGGGCTAGGATGAGGGCTAGGGTTTGGGTTAGGGTTAGGGCTAGGATTAGGGTTAGGAATAATGTCAGGTCTAGGGTTATGGTTAGGGATAGTGATAGGGATAGGTCTATGGCTAGGTCTAGTGTAAGGATTAGGTTTAGTGTAGGGCTCAGGTATAGAGCTAGGTTATTATTAGGGTCAGAGTATGAGTTAGGGTTTGGTTTGGGTTAAGGCTTACAGTTAGGGCTCAAAATAGCATTAGGATTAGGGTTGGGGTTAGCATAATGGATAGAGTTAGGTTTACAGTTCAGGTTAGTTTTAGAGTAATATATAGGGTTATTGTTAGGGATAGGGTTAGGGTTAGGCCGAGGGTTAGCATTTGGTATAAGCTAACCAAATGAATAGGTTTAGTGTTAGTGTTAGGGCTTAGGTAAAGGTTAGGATTGGGCTAGATTTGGGTTACTCCTAGGGTTAGTGTTAGGGTTCGGTTTAGGGTAAGTGTTAGGGTTTGAGCTAGGTTTAGGGCTAGGGCAAGGGTAAGGGTTAGAATCAGGGCTACGATTAGGGCTACAGTTAGGGTTAGGGTTAGGGTTAGGGCTAGGGTTAACATTAGGGTTAGGGTTCTGTTTAAGATAATGGATAAAATTAGAGCTAGTATTTGGGCTATGGTTACACTTAGGATTAGTGATAGAGTTAGGGTTAGGTTTAGAGCTAGGGTTATGTTTAGAGTAAGGGTTAGAGTTTGAGTTAGGGTTAGGGCTAGGGCAAGCATTAGGTTTAGTGTTTGTGCTAGGGTTAGGGTTAATGTAATGCTTAGTTCTAGGATTAGGGCTTGTATTAGGGCTAGGTTTTCTGTGAGGTTTATGGCTAGTGTTAGGGCTATGGTTAATGTAAGAGCTAGGGTTATGTTTATGGCTAGTTTTTTGGGGGTTAGGGTTATAGATATGTCTAGTGTTCGGTTTAAGTTTTGAGAAAGGATAAGGCTTAGAGATAGGATTTGTGTTATGGTAAGCATCAGCGTTCGGCTTAGCATTGGGTTTATTGTTAGGGCTAGAATTAGAACTAGGGTTAGGTGTAGCGCTAGGGTTAGTCTTCATATTAGGTTAATGGTTATTTTAGGGCTAGGGCTAGGTTTTTGTTTAGGACTAGGGCTAGAGTTATGGCTATATTTAGGATTAAGTTTGGGTCTAGTGCTAGTGTTATGGTTAGGTTTAGGTATAGGTTTACTGGTAGGTCTAGTGTTAGGGTTCGGTTTAGTGTTTAGGTTAGGCTTTGTACTAGGGTTAGAGATACAGTCAGAATAAGGTAATGGTTAGGCTTAGGCTTCGGGTTAGGTTAGAGATAGAATGAGGGCTAGGATTAGGATTAGTAATATAGTTAGTGTTTGGGGTAAGCTAAGGATTAGGTTAAAACTAGGATAGCATTGGGGTGTGAGTTTTGCTTAGGGTAAGGAATAGGTTTAGAGCTAGGGTTTGAATTAGTGTTAGGGTTAGGGTTAGGGTTCGGTTTAAAGCTAGGGTTGAGGCTCAGATTAGCACTAGGTTTTGTGTTAGGATTAGGGCTATGGCTAGGATTAGGACTAAAGTTAGGGCTAGTGTTAGAATTAGGGAATAGATAAGGATGGTACTAGAAATAGGTCTAGGGCTAGAGTTAGTGTTAGTCTTAGGGCTAGGGATAGAGTTAGTGTTACAGTTAGCAATAAATTAGGGCTAGGATTTGAGATATGGTTAGTGTTAGGATTAGGCCTAGGGTTAGGGCTAGGGTTAGTGTTAGTGGTAGTGTTAGGGTTAGGGTTAGGGATGGGGAAAGGATGTGGTTATATGTAGGTTCAGAACTAGGGCGAGTGTTGAAATTAGGGTTTGGGATAGGGTTAGTGTTCGGGTTAGGATTAAGGCTAGGTTTATGATTAGGATGAGGGCATGGGTTTGTGTTAGGTTTAAGGCAAGAGTAAGGTAGAGTGCTAATGTCAGGTCTAGGGTTACATTTAGGGATACTGTTAGGGTTAGTTTTATGTCTAGGTCTTATTTAAAGGTTATGTTTAGGGTAAGGGTCAGTTTAGAGCTACGTGTGTTATTAGAGTCTGGGTCTTGCTCAGATTTTGGGTTAGGTTTTGGTTCATTTTTAGGGCTCAAATTAGCATTAGGGTTAGGATTAGAGTTAGGATTAGAGTAATTGATAGTGTTAGGTTTAGTGTTCATTTTAGGTTTAGGTAAGTATAAGGTTAATATTAACGAAAGGTTTGGGGTTAGGCCTAAATGAATTGGGTTAGATTTAGGTTTAGGACTAGGGTTAGTGTTTGGTTTAGCGTTAACTTTTAGAGTTGTGCTGCAGTGTGGCTGGGCACTAAATCACGAGCCACTCACAGCCTTGTAGATTGAAACAGCAATTCTTTATTCCCAAACTCACACCAGCACTCTACAAACACGTTCTGGGGGAACTCACGTTCTGGGCCAAATTCACGTTCTGGGCGAAATCCCAAATACTCTCTGAATCCCAGGAGAACTCAAGGAGCAGGTGCGCCTGAAGCAGCAGGATAGGCCCTATTCCCAGCAGGGTACACCTTAAACCTGGAACAGCCCTAAACCTGGATTGTCCTAAACCAGGAAGGCCCTAAACCCCGATTCGCCCTAAACCCGGATCCGCCCTGGTTTTTGAGCAAGGTCACCTTACATGCAATGTCACTGCAAATGACCTGGTTCATGCCATGTGTCATACCTATTTTGCAATGGCCCTCAGCAGAGTTTGTGCTAGGATTAGGACTATGGCAAATGTTAGGTTTATGGTTAAGTCTAGGGTTAAGTTTACAGTTAGTGTTAGAGTAGGTTTAGGGTTAGGGCTAGTTTTATCATGATATTTATAATTAGGGTTATGGTAATGGGTGTGGTTAGAGATATGTTTAGAGCTATGTTTGGGTTAGGGTTATGTTTATGGTAATGGATAGGTTTAGGTCTAGGATTATGGTTAGTATTAGGGTTAGGGTTAGTTTTAGGTCTAGGGTTAGTGTTAGGGTTAGGTTTATGTTAAGTGTTAGGGTTTGAGCTATGGTTAGGGCTAAGTTGATGGTTAGGGTTGGTGTCAGGTCTAGGTTTAGGATTAGGGTTAAGTTTAAGTCTAGGGTTATCATTAGGGTTACTGTTATGTTTAGGGTAATGGATAGGGTTAGAGCTAGAGTTAGGGCTAGGATTATGGTTAGGATTAATTCTATTTTTAGGTTTAGGTTTAGGGCCAGATTTAGGGTTAGGGTTAGATTTAGGGTAATGGTTAGGGCTAAGGTTAGCGTTAAAACGAGGTGTAGGGCTCAGTTTAGGGATAGATTCTGTGTTAGGTTAAGGCTATGGCTAATGTAAGAACTAGAGTTATGATTAGTGCTACTTTTAGGGTTACAGTTAGGGCTAGTACTAGTTTTAGGTTTACATATACTTTTAGGGTGATGTTAGAGATAGGGTTAGTTTGACGTCAGAGTCAGGCTCAAGGTTACTTTTAGGGTTAGGTTAGGACTGGAATTAGGGTTAAGTTTAGGCTTAGGTGTAGGGTTAGGTTTTGGTTTAGATTAAGTGTTAGGGTTAGGGCTATGGCTCAGTTTTGTTTTAGGGCTTGCATTAGATTAGGGCTAGTTGTAGGGTTAGTGTTACAGTTAGAGCTAGTATAAGTGTGAGGTTTAGGCTTAAGGTTATGGTTGGACTTAGAGTTATGGTTAGTTCTAGTGTTAGGGCTAGGGCTAATGTTAGGGCTAAGGTTAGGGCAAGTGTTAGGGTTATGGTAAGGGATAGGGTTAGATCTAGGAATATGGTTAGGGCAAGAGTTAGAGTTAGTCTTAGTGGTAGTGGTAGGATTAGGGTTAAATTAGGTCTAGGATCAGGTTTAGGATTAGTGCAAGGGTTAAGTCTAGAGTTAGAGTTAGTGTTAGGTTTGGGGGAAGGGTTGGGGTTATAGCAAGGTTCAGAACTAGAGTGAGTGATAAAATTAGAGATAGGGCTAGAGTTCTGGTTCAGGTTAGGATCAAGGCTAGGTTTAGGGCTAGGATGAGGGCTAACTTTTGTGTTAGGGTTATGGCAAGAATTAGGGCTAGGGCTAAATCAAGTCTAGGGTTATGGTTAGGGATAGTTTTGGGGTAAGATTTATGGCTAGGTCTAGTTTCAGATTTAGGTTTATGGTGAGGTTCAAGTTGAGAGCTAGGGGATAGTCAGAGTCAGGTTTTGGGTTTGTGTTAGGTTGAGGTTTAGGGTTATGGCTCAAATTAGCATTAGGTTTGAGTTAGAGTTAGGATAATGGATAAGGTTAGGTTTAGGCTTCAGTTTAGGTTTAGGGCTCAGATTAGGTTTAGGGTAATGGACAGGGTTAGGGTAAGTCCTAGGGTTAGCATTAGGTTTATTTAGGGTTAAAGCTAGGGTAGGGCTTGGGTTAGGGCTAGGTTTTGCAATAGGTTAGGGCTATGGCAAATGTAAGAACTTAGCTATCATAGGGCTAGTTTTAGGGTTAATGTTAGACCTAAGTATAGTTTTAGGTTTAGGTTTAGTGTTAGAGTGATGTTTAGAGCTAGGGTTGGTGTTGGTGTCAGGGTCAGTGTTCAGTTTAGGGTTATGTTTAATGTGAAAGCAATATTAGGACTAGGGTTAAGATTAGGGGAAAGGTTAGTTTTCAGCTTTAGGCTAAGGGTTATTATTAGGGCTAGGGCTAGGTTTTTCTTTAGGTCTAGGCAGAGAGTTACGGATAGATTAGGATTAGGTTTAGGTCTAGGGCTAGTGTTAGAGTTTGGTTTAGGTATAAGTTTACCATCAAGGCTAGTATTAGTGTTCAGATTAGGGTTAGGTTCAGGTTTAGACCTATGATTACTGTTAGGGTCAGAATAAGGGTTAGACTTAGCGTTAGGGTTTGGTTTGTGGTAGAGCTAGAATGAGGACTAGGGTTAGTGTATGGGTTAGATTAAAGATTAGGTCAAACCTAATCCTAAGCCTAATTCATAACCTTACCCAAACCCTAACCCTATGGGTTAGGTTAAGGATTAGGATTAGGATTACGATTAGGATTAGCATTGGGTTTAGGGTTTGGCATAGGGTAAGGGATAGGGTTAGAGCTAGGATTAGGACTAGGGTTGGGGTTAAAGCTAGGTTCATGGCTCAGATTAGGGCTAGTTTCTGTGTTAGAATTATGACTAAGTTTAGAGCAATGACTAATGGAAGAACTATGGTTTTAGGGTTAGTTTTTGGGTGATGGTTAGTGGTTAATCCTCTAGTGTTAGGATCAGGTTTAAGGTTAGGGTGAAATTTAGAGCTGTGTTAGTGTTAGGTTAATAGTAAGGGTCAGGTTTATTTTTAGGGTTAGGGTTAGGACTCGAATTAAGGCTAGGGTTACTGTAAGGATTTGTTTTAGGGTTAGGGTGGTGTTTTGAGCTAGGGTGAGTGTCAGGATGTGAGTCAGAGTTAGGGTTAGTATCAAGGTTAAGATTAGGACTCTAATTAGGGATAGGATTAGGTCTAGGTGTAGTGTTAAGGTTTGGTTTATGTTAAGGTTTAGGGTTAGCAGTATTGCTCGGGTTTGTTTTACTGTAAGGATTAGGGTTAGTACTATGTTTATGATTAGCATTAGGGCTAGGGCTAGTGTTAATGTTAGGCTTAGCCTTAGAGTTAGCTTTAGAGTTAGGGTTAGATCTAGGTTTAGGAATAGGAATAAAACCTTAAAAGAGCGTACTACAGGGATACTGCTACATCGATGTTCATAGCAGCACAATTCACAATTGCTAGACTGTGGAACCAACCCAGATGCCCTTCAATAGATGAATGGATAAAAAAAAATGTGGCATTTATACACCATGGAGTATTACTCAGCACTAAAAAATGACAAAATCATAGAATTTGCAGGGAAATGGATGGCACTAGAGCAGATTATGCTTAGTGAAGGTAGCCAATCCCTAAAAAACAAATACCAAATGTCTTCTTTGATATAATGAGAGCAACTAAGAACAGAGCAGGGAGGAAGAGCAGGAAGAAAAGATTAACATTAAACAGATAGTTGAGGTGGGATGGAAAGGGAGAGAAAAGGGAAATTGCATGGTAATGGAGGGAGACCCTCATTGTTATACAAAATTACATATAAGAGGTTGTGAGGGGAATGGGAAAATAAACAAGGAGAGATATGAATTACAGTGGATGGGGTAGAGAGAGAAGATGGGAGGGGAGGGAGGGGGGATGGTAGAGGATAGGAAAGGTAGCAGAATACAACAGTTACTAATAGGGTATTATGTAAAAATGTGGATGTGTAACCGATGTGATTCTGCAATCTGTATTTGGGGTAAAATTGGGAGTTCATAACCAACTTGAATCTAATGTATGAAATATGATATGTCAAGAGCTTTATAATGTTTTTAACAACCAATAAAAAAAAATTAAAAAAAAAAAATAGATGGAATCCATCTTGTAAAACCTTGCTCGCCATCTATCACTGGGTGTGGCTACCAGCTGGGTTCTGCAGCTTATCAGGTACCTGGTTTCCAACTCCCCTACCTCCAGCTGTGATAACTCAAGATTTTTCACACAAGCTTTTGGGGGGTGTAGCTATCAATGAGGAACAGCAACTGTACACACACCTGGTTTCCAATTCAGAGACCAAAAGTAGGGTGGCTCCAGGTAGAAGCTCAAGCCCTCTCACCCTGGCTACCTCCTCCACCCTGAGCAAAGAGACTCAAGCTAGGAATAGAAAACTCCATCTAATATAAGAAAAGAAAACAGAGTTCTGAGAGCCTTTTTTTTCTTACTTACTTTTCTTTTCTTGCTCTTCTCATCCATTCTCCTCTACCCTTCCCCCTCTGGTCCTCACAACCTCAACATATATGAAACAAAGTACTCTCCATGAAATTGGACTTTAAGAACTGAATCACTAGAATTGTATAATTTAGAGGAATTGCATAGGCCCCATCTCACCACCTGTTTATTTGCTCTTATCTTCTTTCTCCCTCTCTTTCTTTATTTCCTTGTTATTTTTCTTATTTTTTCTTTCTCCCTCTATCCCACTTTCAGCCTCCTAACTTTTCTATTTATACATTGGGTAATTTCATGAATACAGACAAGCAGTTTGAATTTATACCTTCTTCCATGAATCCCCCATCTAGTCATTAGAGTTCTCCTCCAAAGTTGCTAAGTTAGATTAATCACATACCCTCATTCCTTTCCCCCTTAACATAGAATCCTACCCCTGACCCTCAGTTCTCTATACACTACCAGAAATGGTATGCCTTTTATGAAACTAATGACTATATTCTAAATAATAATTGAAGCCAACACCTGTAGACACAGAATCTAAATATAAATGTATTTATAATGGTTAGGTTTAGGCTTCGGGTTAAGGTTAGATTTAGAGTTAGGTTTTGATCTATGGTTAGGGCTAGGGCTAACGGTAGGGCAAGGGTTAAGACTAATGTTTGGGTTAGGTGTATGATTATGGTAAGGGATAGGGTTAGAACTAGTGATAGGGCTAGTATGAGAGTTAGAGTTAGTCTTAGAGCTAGGATTAGGGTTAGGGTTAGGGTTAGGGAAAGGGCTAAATTAGGGCTAGTGTTAGTGTTAGGTTTAGGCCTTGGGTTAGGGTTGTAGTTAGGATTACATTTATGGTAAGGTATTGGTTTATAGCTAGTTTGAGGACTAGGGCAAGGGTTAGTATTAGGTTTAGGGCTAGGATTAAGTTTATGGTTATGATTAAAGCTAGGTTTAAGGCCAGGATGAGGGCTAATGTTTGTGTTAGGATTAGGGCTAGTATTAAGGCTAGGGCTAATGTCAGGTCTAGTGTTACAGTTAGGGATAGATTTAGTGTTAGGTGTATACTAAGGGTCAGATTTAGAACTAGGGTTATATTTAGGGTCAGGATCAAGGTGAGGGTTTGTGTTAGGTTAGGGTTTATGTTTAGGGCTTGAATTAACATTAGGGATTCGGGTTAAGGTAATGAAAGTATTAGGTTTAAGGTTTAGGTGTGGTTTAGTGTAATGGATAGGGTTATGGTTAGGCCTAGGGTTAGCATCAGTGTTATCATTAGGGTAATGGATAGGGTTAGAAATAAGTTTAGGGGTAGGATTATGAATAGGTTTAGGGTTTTGGTTTGTGTTAGTTTAGGGTGTAGGTGTGGTTTAGTGTAATAGATAGGATTAGGGTTAGGCCTAGGTTTAGCATAATGAGTTATCATTAGGGTAATGGATGGGGTTAGACCTAAGATTAGGGTACGGTTATGTATTGGATTAGGGCTTTTTGTGGGTTAGGGTTACATTTACGTTTAGGGTTAAAGCTAGGTTTAGTGCCTGAGGATGTGGCTCAAGAAGTAGCGTGCTCGCCTGCCATGTGCAGGGCACTGGGTTTGATTCTCAGCACCACATACCAATAAAATAAAGATGTTGTGTCCACCGAAAACTAAAAAATACATATTAAAAAAAACTAGGTTTAGGACTTAGATTGAGCCTAGGTTTTGTGTTAGGTTACGGCTAGGGTTAAGGCTACGGCTAATGTACAAAGCAGCGTTATGATTAGAGCTAGTGGTAGGGTCAGGGATAGGGCTATGTCAAGTGTTAGGTTTAAATTTGTGGTTATGAAGATGTTTAGAGCTAGGTTTAATGTTAGAGTCAGAGTCAGAGTCCAGATTAGTTTTCAGGTCAGCGTCAGAACTAGAATTAGAGATAGGATTAGGGCTAGGTTTAGGGTTATGGTTATGATTTGGTTTTGTTTTAGGGCTAAGGGTAGAGTTAGGGCTAGTTTTAGAATTAGCACTAGTGTTAGTGTGAGGTTTAGTCTTAGGTTTAGGATTATATTTAGAGTTAGGTTTAGATCTAGGCTTTGAGCTAGGGGTAAGGGTAGGGCTAGGATTAGGGCTAAGTTTAAGGCTAGATATTGTCTGATGGTAAGGGATAGGGTTAGAAATAGGTAAAAGGCTAGGGCAAGAGTTTGAGTTAGTTGTAGGACTAGGGTTAGGGTTGGGTTAGGGTTAGGGCTAAATTAGGTCTGGGATTAAGAATACGGTTAGTGTTAGGGTTAGGCCTTGGTTGAGGGCTAGGGTTAGTGTTAATGTTAGGGTTAGGGTTAGGGTTAGGTTTAGGTTAAGGGATGGGATTATAGCTACTTTTAGCACTAGGGTGAGGATTAGAGTTAGGGTTTGGTTATGGTTACATTTATGATTAAGATGAGGTTTATAGCTAGAATGTGGGCTAAGGTTTTTAGTAGGATTAGGGCCAGGATTAGAGCGAGGGCTAATGTCAGGTCTAGGGTTACAGTTAGGGGGAGTTTTAGGGTTAGGTTTATAGCTAGGTCTATTTTAATGGTCAGGTTTCTTGTTAGGGTCAGGTTTAGAGCTATGGGTATTATTGGGGTAAGGGTCAGGATAGGGTTTTTATTAGATTAAGTTTTAGGGTTGAGGCTCAAGTTATCATTATGGTTATGAATAGGTTAATGATAGTTTTAGGTTTAGAGTTGAGGTTAGGTGTGGGGCAATGGACAGGGTTAGCGTTAAGTATAGGATTAGGGTTCAGTCTATGGTTAGCATAAGGGTTAGGGTTATCATTAGGGTAATGTAGTAGGGCTAGTGTTATGCTTAGGATTAGGTCTAGGGTTAGGCCTGGGTTTAGGTTTAGGGCTAAGTTTAGGGTTATGGTTAGCTTTAGTGTTAAATCTAGGGTAGGGCTTATGTTAGGGCTAGATATTGCAATAGGTTGATGCTATGGCAAATGTAAGAATTTTTTATTATTAGGGCTAAGTTTAGAGTTAAATATAGAGCTAAGTATAGTTTTATGGTTAGGTTTAGGGTTAGGGTGATGTTTAGAGATAGGGTTAGTGTTAATATCAGGGTCAGTTTTCAGTTTAGGGTATGGTTAATGGTAAAGCCAGAATTAGGACTAGGTTTAAAACTAGTGGAAGTGTTAGTTTTTGGCTTTAGGCTAAGGGTTATTATTAGGGCTAGAGCTAAGTTTTTCTTTAGGTCTAGGGCTAGAGTTATGGATAGTTTAGGATTAGCTTTAGGTCTAGGGCTAGTGTTAGGGTTAGGTTTAGGTATAAGGTTACCAAGAGGGCTAATGTTAGGGTTCGGTTTAGGGTTAGGTTCAGGTTTAGACCTATGATTAGTGTTAGGGTCAGAATAAGGGTCAGAGTTAGGGTTAGGGTTTGGGTTATGGTTAGAGCTAGAATGAGGGCTAGGGTTAGGACAACTAATAGGGTTAGGGTTTTGGTTAGGTTGAGGAATAGAATTAGGATTAGCATTAGAATTAGCATTAGGTTTAGGGTTTGGCATAGGGTAAGGGATAGGGTTAGAGCTAGGGTTAGGGCTAGGGTTAGGGTTAAAGCTAGGTTTAGGGCTCAGATTAGGGCTAGTTTTGTGTTAGGCTTATGGCTAGGGTTAGAGCAATGGCTAATGTAAGAACTATGGTATATAGGGTTAGTTTTAGCGTTATGGTTAGGGGTAAAATCTCTAGTGTTAGGATTATGTTTACGGGTAGGGTGAAATATAGAGCTAGTGTTAGTGTTAGGTTAATAGTCAGGGTCAGGTTTAGTTTTAGGGTTAGGGTTAGGATATGAGTCAGAGTTAGGGATAGTATTAAGGTTAAGATTAGGACTCCAATTAGGGTTAGGGTAAGGTCTAGGTGTAGTTTTAAGGTCTGGTTTAAGTTAAGGTTTAGGGTTAGGGCTCTTGCTCGGTTTTGTTTTACTGGAAGGGTTAGTGTTATTGCTAGCTTTATGATTAGCATTCGGGCTAGGGCCAATGTTAATGTTAGGCTTAGGTTTAGGTTTAGGGTTAGAATTAGAGTTAAGGTTAGATCTAGGGTTAGGACTAGGAATAAGGATTTGGCAATGGTTATGGCTAGGTTTAGGGCTAGGTTTAGGATTACGGTAATGGATAGTGTTAGTAGAAGGGACAGGGCTACTGTGAGAGTTAGAGTTAGTCTTAGGGCAAGGGTTAGGGTTAGGGTTAGGGATAGGGTTAAATTAGGGCTAGGATTAGGGCTAGGATTAGTGTTTACCTTAGGCCTAGAGTTAGGGTTAGGGTTAGGTTTAAGTTTAGGATAAGGAATGGAATTATAGCTAGGCTTAGAGATAAGGTGAAGGTTAGAATTAGGGTTAGGGCTATGGTTAGGTTAGGGTTAGGGTAATGATTAAGGCTAGGTTTGGGGCTAGGATGAGGGCTATGCTTTATTTTAGTGTTAGGGCTAGGATTAAGCCTAGGGCTAATATCAGATCTAGGGTTACGGTTAAAGATACTTTTAGGGTTAGGTTTATGCCTACCTATAATGAAAGGGTTAGGTTTAGCTTTAGGCTCAGGTTTAGATCTAGGGTCAAGGTCTGGGTTAGAAGTTTGGGATAGGATAAGGTTTAAAGTTAGGACTCAAATTGGCATCATGGTTAGTGTTAGTGTAATTATAATATGAGGTTTAGGGTTTAGGTTTGGTTTACAATTATGCATATGTTTAGGATTAGGGATAGGGTTAGGTTTAGGCCTAGAGTTATGGTTATTGCAATGGATAGGTTTAGAGATATGTTTACGGCTAGGGTAATGGTTTTGATTAGGGTTAGCATTAGGATTAGGTTTAGGGTTAAAGCTCGGGTTAGGTCTTGGATTAGGGCTAGATTTTGGGTTAAGTTAGTGCTAGGGTTAGGGGTGAGGCAAATGTTAGTATCAGGGTTACAATTAGGGTTAAATTTAGGGTGAGGGTTAGTGGTAGGTCTAGTGTTAGGTTTAGGGTTAGGGTGATGTTTAGACTAGGGTTAGTATTATGGTCAAGTCAGGGTCAGTGTTAGTTCTAGCTTTCAGCTTAAAACTAGAATTAGAGCTAAGGTTATGTTTAGAGTTAAGGGTTTGTTTAGATTAAGGGTTAGAATTAGGGCTATGGCTCAGTTTTGTTTTAGGGCTAAGGTTAAAGTTAGATTTAGAGTTATGGTGAGGGTTAGGCTTAGGGTTAGGGTTTGATTTAGAGTTAAAATTAGATTAAGGTTAGGGCTAGAGCTAATGATAGGGCTAGGGTTAGGGCTGGATTTAGGGCTAGAATTAGGGTTCCTGTAAGTGATAGGGTTAGAACTAGGGATGGGGCTAGGGTGAGAGTTAGTCTTAGGGCTAAGATTTGAGCTAGGGTTATGAATAGGACTAAATTAATGCTAAGATTAGGGCTAGGGTTAGTTCCTGGTTTAGGCCTAAAGTTAGGTTTAGGGTTAGGATTAAGGCTATGGCTAATGTCAGGTCTAAGCTTATGGTTGGGGATAGTTTTAGGATTAGTGTTTATGGCTAGGTCTAGTGTAAGGGTTAGGTTTAGTATAAAAGTCATCCTTAGAGCTATGAGATTTATTAGGATCAGGGTCAGTGTTAGAGTTTGTTTGAGGTTAGGTTTTAGGGTTAGGGCTTGAATTAGCACTAGGGTGTGGGTTAGGGTAATGATAGGTTTTGTTTAGAGTTAGCATTAGGTTTAGGGTAATTGATAGGTTTAGGGTTAGCAATAGGTTTAAGGTTAGGCCTAGGGTTCACATTAAGGTAAGGGTTATGGTTAGTATAATGGATAGGATTAGAGTTACGTTTAGGGCTAGGTTTATGGTTAAGAAGAGGTCTTGAATTAGAGTTAGGGTTAGGGTTAAAACTAGGGTTAGGCTAAGGTTTATGTTTAGCATAAGGGGTTGGTTTTGATCTGTGGTTAGGGCTAGGGTGAGGGTTAGGTTTAGGGTTACTTCTAGAGATAAGATTATAGTACTCATAGGGTTAGGGTTAGGATTAGGGCTAGGGATATCATTAGGGATATGGATAGGTTTAGCGTAATGTATACGATTAGATGTAGATTTAGGGATATGTTTAAAGTTAGATTGAGGTTTAGGCTTAGAGTTAGGGCTATGGTTATGTTTAGGTTTATAGTAAGGGTTAGGGTTTGAGCTAGGGTTAGGTCTATGGCAAGTGTGAGATTTAAGGTTAGGTCTAGGGTTAGTTTCCAGTTAGTCTTAGGTTTAGCATTAAGCCTAGGATTATCAATATGGTTAGGTTTAGGTTTAGAGTAATGAGTAGGTTTAGAGCTAGGTGTAGGGCTAGGATTAAGTTTAGAATTAGGGATAGGGTTAGGGTTAGATTGAGGGATAGGTTTAGGTTTATGTTTAGAGAAATGTTTAGGCTTTGAGCTAGGATTAGGACTAAGGCAAGGGTTAGGTTAGGGTTATTGCTAGGGTTAGGGTTAGGGTTAGGTTTATGCTTAAGGCTTGATTTAGGCCTAGGACTAGCTCTAACTTTTGTGTTACGTTTAGGGCTAGGGTTAGGGCTATGGGTAATGTAAGAGATAGGGTTATGTTCAGGGCTAGCTGTAGGGTTAGGGTTATGGCTAGGTCTAGTGTTCGGTTTAGATAAGCGCTAGGGTTACTCTTAGTGTTCGGTTTGAGGTGAGGGCTGTGTTTAGAGCTAGGGTGACTTTTAGGATATCAGTCAGGTCAGGGTGTGCTTTAAGGTTAGGGTTATGACTTGAATTAGGGCTAGGGTTACTGTTAGGGTTTGGTTTAATTTTAGCGTGGTCTTTAAAGCTAGGGTCAGTGTTAGGATATGAGTCAGGGTCAGGGTAAGTTTAAAGGTTAGGGTTAGGACTTGAATTAGGGCTAGAGTTTTCTCTAGGTATAGTGTTAGGGTTTGGTTTAAGTTAAAGTTTAGTGTTAGGGCTGTTACTCAGTTTTGTTTTAGGCTTTGGGCTAGTTATAAGATTAGCATTAGGGTTAGGGCTAGTGTTAGTGTTAGGCTTAGGGTTAGATTTGGATTTAGCGTTAGATCTAGGATTAGGGCTAGGTCTAACTATTGGGCAAGGGTTAGGGCTAGGGTTATGGTTACGGTAACAGATAGGGTTGAAGTAGGGCTAAGGTTAGGGTGAGAGTTAGAGTTAGTCTTAGGGCTAGGGTTTTGGTTGGTTTTATGGATAGGGCTAAGTTAGTGCTGGGATTAGGGCTAGGGTTACTGTTCAGCTTTGGCCTAGTGTTAGGGCTAGGGTTATAGTTAATTTTAGGATACGTTATGGTGTTATAGCTAGGTTTACATGCAGGGTGAAGGTTAGAATTAGGGTTAGGGCTAGGGTTAGGGTTAGGGTTATGATTAAGGCTAGGTTAAGGGCTAGGATGAGGGCTAGGGTTTGTTGTAGGTTTAGATCTAGAAGTAGGGCTAGGGATAATGTCAGGTCTAGTGTTACAGTTTGGAGTATATTTAGGGTTAGGTTTGTGTCTATGCCTAGTGTAACGGTTAGGCTTTGGGTAAGGGTCAGGTTTAGAGCTTGGTGTATTTTTAGTGTCAGGATCAGTGTTAGGGTTTTTTTTAGGTTAAGTTTTAGGGATAGGGCTCAAATGAGCATTAGGGTTAGTGTTAGGGTTATGGTAATTGATTGGGTTAGGTTTAGGTTTCAGGGTAGGTTTGGGGTTTGGAGAGCATTAGGGTTAGCAAAAGGGTTAGGGTTATGCCTAGGGTTAGCATTAGGATTAGGGTTATCATAAGGATAATATATAGGTTTAGATCTATGGTTAGGGCTAGGGTTAGGTTAGGATTAGTGCTAGAGTTAGGTTAGGTTTTGGGTTAGAGCTATTAATCCTAGCTTAGGGTTAGGGTTAGGTTTATATTTAGGGTAAAGTTTAGGTTTTTGAGCTAGGGTTGGATCTAGGACAAGGGTTAGGTTTAGTGTTATGGTCAGGTTTAGGTTTATGGTTAGGGCTAGGGTTTTCATTAGGATTAGGATTAGGTTTAGGGCAATGGATTGGGTTACATGTAAGGTTAGCTTTATTGTTAAGGTTCGGTTTAGGTTTAAGTTTAGTTTTAGGGCTAGGTTTACTGTTGATTTTAGGGTCAGAGTTAGGGTTTGAGTTAGGGTTAAGACTATGGCAAGGTTTAGGTTTAGGATTAGGTCTAGGGTTAGGTTTATGGTTAGGGTTAGGGTTCAGTTAGGGTTATGGATAGGGTTATCATTAAGGTTAGGGTTAGAGTTAGGGTAATGGCTAAAGTTAAAGCTAGTGTTAGGTCTAGGGTTAAGGTTAGAATTACGGCTCCGGTTAGGGTTATGGTTAGGGATTGTGCTAGGGTTATGTTTTGTCTAAGCGTTAGGCTTTGAGCTCAGGTTCAGACTAAGGTGAGAATTAGGGTTAGGGTTAGGACTAACATTAGGGTTATGCTTAGGGTAGGTTTAGGCCTCAATTAGGGTTAGGGTTATTTAAGTTTTGTGTTAGGTTTAGCCCTAGGGTTAGTGCTATGTGTAATGTAAGTTCTAGGGTTCTGATTAGAGCTAGTTTTAGGGTTAGGCTTAATGCTAGGTCTAGTGTTAGGTTTAGGTTTTGGGTTAAAGTAAGGTTTAGAGCTAGGTTTAATGTTAGTGTCAGGGCCAGTATTCAGGTTAAAGTTAGGGTTAGGGTGAAATCCAGAATAGTACTAGGGTTAGGTCTAGTGGCAGGGTTAGTGTTTGGTTAGATTAAGGTTTATCCATAGGGCTAGCACTAAGTTTTTGTTTAGTTCAGGGGCTCGAGTAATAGCTAAATTTAGGATTAGGTTTAGATATGAGGCTAGTGTTAGGTTTAGGTTTAGGTATAAGTTTACTGGTAGGGCTAGTTTCAGGTTTCGGTTTCTGTTAAGGTCAAATTTAAACCTATAATTAGTGTTAGTGTCAGAATAAGGGTGAAGGTTAGGGTGAGGTTTGGGGTTAGGATTATATCTAGAATAAGGGCTGGTGTTAGGACTAGTAATAGGGTTATTGTTTGGGTTTGGATAAGGATTAGGATTAGGACTAGAGTTAGCATTATGAATAGGGTTTGGCTTAGGGTAATGGATAGAATTAGTGCTAGGGTTAGGGCTAGGATTAGAGTTATGTTTAGGGCTAGTTTTAGGGTTAGGTTTAGCGTTAAATCTGGTGTTAGTGTTAGGGTTAGGGTTTGGCTAAGGCCAATGTAAGAACTAGGGTTATGATTATGGTTACTTTTAGGGTTATGGTTTTGGCTAGGTCTAGTGTTAGCATTAGTTTTAGGGTTAGGGTGATATTTAGAGCTAGGGTTTGTGAATGAGGGTTAGTTTTAGGCCTAGGACTCGAATTAGAGCTTGGGTTATGGCTAGTTATGGTTTAAGTTAAGATTTAGGGTTATAACAATGGCTAGGTTTTATTTTAGGGCTAGAGCTTGGATTAGGGCTATTTTTAAGATTAGCAATAGAGTTAGAGCTAGTTGTAGAATGAGGTTTCGGCTTAAGATTAGGGTTAGATTTATAGTTATGGTTAGATCTAGGGTTAGAGCTATGGCTAGCATTAGGGATCAGGTTAGGGCTATTGTGAGGATTATGGTAACGAATAGGGTTATAAATAGAAAGGGCTAGGGTGTGATTTAGAGTTAGTCTTAGGGCTAGGGTTAGGGGTAGGGTTAAGGTTAGATTTCAAATAAGGCTAGGATTAGTGCTATGATTAGTGTTAGGGTTAGGCCTATGGTTAGAGCTAGGGTTAGGGTTAGTTTTAGGGGAAGGGATGGGGTTATATAGCTAGGTTCAGTGCTAGGGCGAAGGTTATATTTAGGCATAGGGATAGAGTGAGGATTTCGTTTAGGATTAAGTAGGTTTAGGGCTCGGATGAGGGCTATGGTTTGCGTTAGGGGTAGGGCTAGGATTAGGGCTAGGGATAATGTCAGGCCTAGGGTTATGCTTAGGGATAGTGATAGGGATAGGTTTATGGCTAGGTCTAGTGTAAGGATTAGGTTTAATGTAGGGCTCAGGTATAGAGCTAGGTTATTATTAGGGTCAGAGTATGAGTTATGGTTTGGTTTGGGTTAAGGCTTACAGTTAGGGCTCAAAATAGCATGAGAGTTAGGGTTGGGGTTAGGGTACTGGATAGAGTTAGATTTACAGTTCAGGTTAGGTTTAGAGTAATATATAGGATTAGTGTTAGGGATAGGGTTAGGGTTAGGCCAAGGGTTAGCATTTGGTTTAAGCTAAACAAGTGAATAGGTTTAGTGCTAGTGTTAGGGCTTTGGAAAAAGTTAGGATTAGGGTTAGGATTTGGGTTACTCCTAGGGTTAGTGTTAGGGTTCGGTTTAGGGTAAGTGTTAGGGTTTGAGCTAGGTTTAGGGGTAGGGCAAGGATTAGGGTTAGAATCAGGGTTACAATTAGGGCTACGGTTAGTGTTAAGGTTAGGGTTAGGGCTAGGGTTAGCATTATGGTTCGGGTTATGTTTAAGGTAATGATAAAGTTAGAGCTGGTATTTGGGCTATGGTTACACTTAGGATTAGGGATAGAGTTAGGGTTAGGTTTAGAGCTAGGGTTATGTTTAGAGTAAGGGTTAGAGTTTGAGTTAGGGTTAGGGCTAGGGCAAGCATTAGGTTTAGAGTTTGTGCTAGGGTTAGGGTTAAGGTTATGCTTAATTCTAGGTTTAGGGCTTGTATTAGGCCTAGGTTTTGTGTGAGGTTTATGGCTAGTGTTAGGGCTATGGTTAATGTAAGAGCTAGGGTTATGTTTATGGCTAGTTTTTTGGGTTAGGGTTATAGATATGTCTAGTGTTCGGTTTAAGTTTTGAGAAAGGATAAGGATTAGAGATAGGGTTTGTGTTAGGGTAAGCATCAGTGTTCGGGTTAGCTTTGGGTTTATTGTTAGGGCTAGAATTACAACTAGGGTTAGGTCTAGCGCTAGGGTTAGTCTTTGCATTAGGTTAATGGTTATTTTAGGCTAGGGCTACGTTTTTGTTTAGGGCTAGGGCTAGAGTTATGACTATATTTAGGATTAAGTTTGTGTCTAGTTCTAGTGTTATGGTTAGGTTTAGGTATAGGTTTACTGGTAGGTCTAATGTTAGGGTTCGGTTTAGTGTTTAGGTCAGGCTTTGAACTAGGGTTAGTGATAGGGTCAGCATAAGGGCAAGGGTTGGGCTTAGGCTTCAGGTTAGTTTAGAGATAGAATGAGGGCTAGGATTAGGACTAGGAATATAGTTAGTGTTTGGGGTAAGCTAAGGATTAGGTTAAAAGTAAGGTAGCATTGGGGTGAGAGTTTGTTAGGGTAAGGTTTAGGTTCAGAATTATTGTTAGATTTAGAGTTAGGGTTAGTTCTAGGTTTAGGACTATGGTTCGGGTTAAGACAAAGTTTAGGGCTAGTGTTAGGGCTAGGGCTAGTGTTAGGGCTAAGGTTAGGGCAAGAGTCAGGGTTATGTTAAGGGATAGTGTTAAATCTAGGAATAGGGCTAGGGCAAGAGTTAGAGTTAGTTTTAGGGGTAGTGGTAGGATTAGGGCTAAATTAGGGCTAGGATCAGGTCTAGGATTAGTGCAAGGGTTAAGTCTAGACTTAGAGTTAGATTTATATTTGGGTGAAGGATGGGTTTATAGCAAGGTTCAGAACTAGGGTGAGGGATAAAATTAGGGATAGGGCTAGAGTTCTGGTTCAGGTTTGAATCAAGGTTAGTTTTAGGGCTAGGATGAGGGCTAGCGTTTGTGTTAGGGTTATGGCAAGAATTAGGGCTAGGGCTAATATGAGGTCTAGGGTTATGGTTAGGGATAGTTTTGGGGTAAGATTTATGGCTAGGTCTAGTTTCAGAGTTAGGTTTAGTGTGAGGTTCAAGTTGAGAGCTAGGGGTATTATAATAGTCAGAATCAGGTTTTGGGTTTGTGTTAGGTTGAGGTTTAGGGTTATGGCTCAAATTAGCATTAGGTTTGAGTTAGGGCTAGTGTAATGGATAAGGTTAGGTTTAGGCTTCAGGTTTGGTTTAGGGCTCAGGTTAGATTTAGTGTAATTGATAGGGTTAGGGTAAGGCCTACGGTTAGCATTAGGTTTATTGTTATCATTAGGGTAATGGAAAGGGTTAGTGTTAGGTTATCTTTAGGGTTAGGGCTAGAGTTAGAGTTAGGGTTAGGGTTAAGGCTAGGGTTAGGTTTAGGGTATGGGTTAGGATTTGAGCTAGGGTTAGTGCTAAGGATAGGGTTAGGCTTAGGATTAGGTCTAGGATTAGGATTAGGGTTACCATTACGGTTAAGGGTATGGACAGGTTTAGATGTTGGGTTAGGTTTAGGGTTAGGTTTAGGTTTAAGACTAGGGTTAGAGTTGAGTTTAGCATAATTGTTAGAGTTTGAGCTAGGGTTAGGACTGTGGCAAGGGTTTGGTTTATGGTTCAGTCTAGGTTTAGGTTTACATTTAGGGTTAGAATAGGTTTAGGTTTAGGGATAGGGTTATCATGATGTTTATATTTAGGGTTAGGGTAATGGGTGGGGTTCGAGCTTAGGTGAAGTCTAGTTTTAAGTTTAGGATTAGGGCTAGGGTTAGAGTTAGTGTTAGTCTTATTATTTTCTTAAGGTTAGGTTAAGGGTAATTGTCAGGGATTGAGTAAGTGTTAGGCTTGAGTACATAGGTCTAGATTGAGGCCTAAAATTTGCTCTAGGTTTTGTGTTAGGTCAGAACTAGGAATAGGGCTAGTGTGAGAGTTAGAGTTAGTGATAGGGCTAAAGTTAGAGTTAGGGTTTACGATAGGGTTAAATTAGGGCTAGGATTAGGACTATGGTTAGTGTACAGCTTAGGCCTAGTGTTAGGGATAGGGTTAGGTTTAAGTTTAGGATAAAGAGTGACATTATAGCTAGGTTTAGACGTAGGGTAAGGGATAGAGTTAGGGTTAGGGCTAGGGCAGGGGTTAGGGTTATGATTAAGGCCATGTTTAGGGCTAGGATGAGGGCTGGTGGTTGTATTAGATTCAGGGCTAGGATTAGTTATTGAGTAAGTGTTAATAAGTGTTAAGTTGAGGCTTCAGGTTAGAATCAGGGCTAGGGATAGAGTTAGGGTTAGGGTTAGGGTTAGGGCTAGGTTTATTATTAGGTTTAGGGTTTTGGTTAGGGTAATGGATAGAGTTAGAGATAGAGATTGGGCTATGGTTACGGTTAGGATTAGAGCTAGGATAGGGTTTAGGTTTTGGGCTAGGGTTATGTTTAGGGTAAGGGCTAGAGTTTCACCTAGTGTTAGTGATAGGGCTAGGTCCAGGATTAGGTTCTGCCTTAGGGCTAGGGACAGAATCATGGTAGGTTTAGGGTTAGGGTTAAGGTTAGGGCTAGGGTTATCATTAGGGTTAGGATAAGGGTTAGGGTAATGGATATGGTTAGATATAGGTTTAGGTTTAGGTTTAGGGTTAGATTTACTTTTAGGGTTAATGTTAAGGCTACGGTTATGTTTAGGTTTATGGTACAGCTTAAGGTTTGAGCTAGCGTTAGGGCTATGGAGAGTGTTAGGTTTAGGGTTTGGTCTATTGTTAGTTTTCAGGTTAGGGTTAGGATTATGGTTAGGGTTAAGGCTAGGGTTATCGATACAGTTAGGTATAGGTTTAGAAAAGTTGTAGGTTTAGAGCCAAGTTTAGGGATAGGGTTAAGTTCAGGGTTAGGGCTAGGGTTAGTGTTTAGGGTAAGGTATAGGTCTAAGTTTATATTTATGGTAAGGGTTAGACTTTGAGTAAGGTTTAAGACTAAGGCTAGGGTTAGGTTTAGAGTTAGGGTTAGGGCTAGGATTAGGGTTAAAGGTACACGTATGTCTAGATTGAGGCCTAGAATTTGCTCTAGGTTTTGTGTTAGGTTAAGATATAGATTTAGGGCTATGGTTAATGTAAGAGCTAGGATTATGATTAGGGCTAGTTGTAGGGTTAGGGTTATGGCTATGTCTAGTGTTAGGTTTAGGTTTTTGGTTAGGGTCAGGTTTAGAGTTAGGTTTAGTGTTAAAGGCAGGGTCAGTGTTCAGGTTAGTGTTAGAGCTAAGGTTAAAGCCAGAATTGGAACTAGGTTTATGTCTAGGGGTAGGATTAGTCTTCACATTTATTTAAGTTAAGGGTTATTGTTAGGGCTAAGGCTAGGTTTTTTTTAGGTGTAGAGCTAGAGTTAAGTCTAAATTTAGGATTAAGTTTAGTTCTAGGGTTACCTTTAGGGTTAGGGTTTTGCTTAGGGTTAGGGATAGAGTTAGAGCAAGTGTTAGGGGTAGCGTTAGGGTTAGGGTTAGGGTTAAAGCTAGGTGTAGGGCTCGGATTAGGGCTCATTTTTGTGTTAGTGTGTTGGGGCTAGGGTTAGGGCAACAGGTAATGTAAGAACCAGGGTTACAATTGGGGTTAGTGTTAGGGGTAGTTCTAGTGTTTGTTAGATTTAAGATTAGGGTGATATTTAGAGCTAGAGTTACTTCTAGAATAGGAGTCAGGGTCAGGGTTAGTTTTAGGCTTTGAGTTAGGACTCGAATTAGAACTAGGTTTACTGTTAGGGTTCGGTTTAAGGTTAGCATCATGTTTAGAGCTAGGGTGAGTATTAGGATATGATTCAGGTTCAGGGTAAGATTTAAGGTTAGGGTTAGGAATCAATTAGGGCTAGAATTAGTTTTTTGTAGTAGTATAGGGTTTGGTTTAAGTTAAGGTTTAGAGTTAGGTCTATTGCTCGGTTTTGTTTTAGTCCTAGGGTTAGAGTTAGGGATAGTTTTACAATTAGTATTAGGGTTAGTGCTAGTGTTAGTGTTAGGCTTAGACTTAGATTTAGGGTTACATTTATAATTATGCTAGATCTAGGATTAAGCTAGGATTAAGGATAGGGGAAGGGTTAGGGGCAGGGTTAGAGTTATGGTAAGGGATAGGTTTAGAACTAGGAATAGGGCTAGTGTGAGAGTCAGAGTTAGTGATAGGGCTAAAGTTAGAGTTAGGGTTTACGATAGGGTTAAATTAGGGCTAGGATTAGGACTAGGGTTAGTGTACAGCTTAGGCCTAGTGTTAGGGATAGGGTTAGGTTTAAGTTTAGGATAAAGAGTGGCGTTATAGCTAGGTTTAGACATAGGGTAAGGGATAGAGTTAGGGTTAGGGCTAGGGGGTTAGGGTTATGATTAAGGCCATGTTTATGGCTAGGATGAGGGCTAGTGGTTGTATTAGATTCAGGGCTAGGATTAGTTACAGGGCTAATATCAGGTCTCGTGTTATGGTTAAAAATAGATTTAGGGTTAGGCTTATGGCTACATCTAGTGTAAGGGTTAGGTTTAGGGTAAGGGTCAGGTTTAGAGCTCAGGGAATTATTAGGACTAGGATTTGACTTAGGTAAGGATTTAGGTTTACGGCTCAAATTAACATTAGGGTTAGGGTTAGGGATATAGTTAGGGTTTGTTTTAAGGTTCAGGTATGGTTTAGGGTAATTGATATGGATAGCGTTCATGATAGGTCTAGGGTTAGGCTTAGGGTTAGCATTAGGGTAAGGGTTATGTTTAGGGTAATTGATAGGGTTAGAGCTTAGATTAGAACTAGAGTTATGGTTAGTAATATGCCTTGAGTTAGGGTTAGAGTTAGTGTTAGAACTAGGGTTAGGGTTTGGTTTAGGGTTATATTTAGCATAAAGTTTAGGTTTTGAGCTAGGGTTAGGGCTAGGTTTAGGGATAGGTCTAGGGATAGGATTACGGTAGGTTTAGGTATAGGGTTAGAGTTAGTGCTAGGGTTATCATTAACATGAGGGTTAGGGTTAAGGTAACGGATAGGTTTAGGTTAGGTTTACATTTTTTTAGAGTTAGAATTAGTGATAGTTTTAGAATTAGAGCTATGGTTATGTTTAGGTTTATGGTTAGGTTTATGATTTGATCTAGATTTAGGGCTATGCTGAGTTTAATTTTAGGGTTATGTCTATGGTTAGTTATCTGGTTAGGGTTAGGGATAACATTAGGTTTCGGGCTAGGATTATCAATTAGTTTAGGTTTAGGATTAGGGTAATGGGTAGGTTTAGAGCTAGGTTTAGATCTAGGTTATGTTTAGGATTTGGGCTATGGTTAGTGTGAGGGTTAGGTATACGTCTAGGCTTATGTTTAGGATAAGGGTTAGGCTTTTAGCTACCTTAGGACTAAGGTGAGGGCTAAGGTTAGGTATAGGGCTAGTATTAGGGTTAGGGTTATGTTAGGGCTAAGTTTAGGCCTAAAATTACCTCTATGTTTAGAGTTAGGTTTAGGCCTAAGGTTAGGGCTATGGGTAATGTAAGATCTAGAGTTATTAGGGCTAGTTTTAGGGTTAGGGTTAGGGTTATGGCTGGGTCTAGAATTAGGTTTAGGTTTTGGCTAGGTTCAGGTTTAGAGGTAGGTTTAGTGTGAAAGCCAGGGTCAGTGTTTGGGTTAGAGTTAAAGTTAGGGTTAAAGCCAGAATTAGGACTAGGTTTAGGTCTAGGGGTAGAGTCAGTGTTTGGGTTAGTTAAAAGATTTTTAGGGCTAGGGCTAGGATTTTGTTTAGGTGTAGAGCTATATTTCAGTCTATATTTATAATTAGGTTTAGGTCTAGAGCTAGTGGTATGTTTAGGTTTAGGTATAAGTTTACAAGGAGGGCTAATGTTAGAGTTTTGTTTAGGGTTAGGGTCAGGTTTAGCCCTAGTGTTTATATTGTGGTCAGAATAAGGGTCAGGGTTAGGGTTAGGGTTTGGAATAGCATTAGAGATAGAATGAGATCTAGTATTAGGAATATTAATAGGGTTAGGATTTGGTTAGCCTAAGGATTAGGGATAAGTCTAGGGTTATCATTAGGATTATGGTTTTGCTCAGGGTAAGGCATAGGATTAGGGCTAGGGTTAGGTTTATGGTTAGGCTTAAAGCTAGGCTTAGGGCTCAGATTAGGGCGAGTTTTTGTGTGAGGTTTAAGGCTAGGGTAGGGCAATGGCTAATATAAGAACTAGGGTTACAATTAGGCTTAGGTGTAGCGGTAGTTCAAGTGTTAGGGTTAGGTTTAAGATTAGGGTGATATTTATAGCTAGAGTTAGTGTTAGGATATCAGTCAGGTCAGGGTTAGTTTTAGGCTTAGGGTTAGGACTCGAATTAGGGCTAGGTTTACTTTAGGATTCAGTTTATGTTTAGGATGGTGTTTAGAGATAGGATGAGTGTTAGGATATAAATCAGGTTCAGGGTTATTTTTAAGGTTATGATTAGGACTCGATTTAGGGCTAAGGTTAGTCTAGCTACAGCTAGGGAATAGTTTAAGTTAAGGTTAGTGTTTGGCCTTTTGCTTGGTTTTGTTTTAGTGCTATGGTTAGGGTTAGGGCTAGTTTTATGATTAGCTTTAGGGTTAGGGCTAAGGTTATGGTTAGGTTTAGGATTAAGTCTAGATTTAAGGCTAGTATTAGGAGTAGGTTTTGTGTTAGGTTTAGGGCAAGAATTAGGGCTAGGACTACTGTCAGGTCTAGGTTTATAGTTGGTGATATTTTTAGGTTTAGTTTTAGGGCTAGGTCAAATTAAAGTTTTACGTTTAGGGAAAGGGTCAGATTAAGAGCTGGGGTATTATTAGAGTCATGGTCAGGCTTTGGGTTTGGGTTAGGTTAAGGTTTAGAGTTAAGGCTCAAATTAGCATTAAGTTAGAATTAGGGTTAGGGTAATGGATAGTGTTAAGTTTAGGGTTCAGGTTAGGTTTAAGGTAAAGGATATGGTTACGGTTTGTGATAGGTTTAGGGTTAGGCCTAGGGTTAGCATTAGGGTTGTGGATATTATAGGGTAATTTATAGGGTTACACCTAGGATTAGGGCTAGGATAATGGTTAGAATTAGGGCTAGATTTAGGGTTATGGGCAGGGTTAAGGCAAGGGTTACACTTAGGATTAGGTTTAGGGGATGGTTTAGGGTTTGAGCTAGGATTTTTTCTATGGCTAAGGTTAATTTAGGGTTTGGTCTTGGTTTATGGTCATGGTTAGTGTTACAGTTAGGGCTAGGGTTATCATTAGGGTTAGGGAAATAGGTTTAGATGTCAGGTTAAATATAGGGTTAGGTTGAGGTTTGTGTTAGGTTTAGGTTTAGGATTAGGGTTAGGGTTTGAGCTGCTTAGATTTAGGATTAGGGTTAGATTTACTGTTAGTTCTAGGGTTAGGTTTATGTTTAGAGTTAGGGTAGGTTTAGCTTTAGGTCTAGTGTTATCATTAGGGTTAAGTATAGGGTTATGGTATTGGATATGGTTTGAACTAGGGTTAGGACTAGGGTTAAGGTTATGATTAGGGCTGGGGTTAGGGTTATGCCTTGGGTTACAGTTAGGTTAAGTGTAAGGATTAGGGATTGAGCTGGATTTAGGGCTAGGGTGAGGGTTAGGGTTACAGTCTGGGCTAGGGTAGGGTTAGGATTACATTTAGGGATGGGGTTAGCATTAGTTTTAGGATTATGGTTAATGTAATGGATAGAGTTAGAGCTAGGGTTTGGGCTATGGTTACAGTTAGGTTAGGGCTACATTTAGGGTGAGGTTTAGGGTTAGACTAGGGTTAGGTTTAGAGTAAGGTTTAGGATTTGAGCTAGGATTAGGGCTAGAACGAGGGTTAGAAGTATGGTTAGGGCTAGGTTTAGGGCTGTAATTAGGGCTAGATTTTTTTGTGAGGTTTAGGGCTAGTTTTAGGTATATGGGAAATGTAGAGCTAGAGTTATGATCATAGCTTGATTTGGAGTTTGTCTAGTGTTAGGGTTAGATTTAGAGATAGGATAATGTTTAGAGTTAGGGTTTTTGTTAGGGTAAGTTTCAGTGTTCAGGTTATGATTAGTTTTAGCGTTAGGTCCAGAATGTGACTAGGGTAGGTCTAGGGCTAGGGTTATTTTTTGGTTTAGGTTAAGAATTATTGTTAGGGCTAAGGCTAGGGTTATGACTATATTTAGAATTAGGTTTAGGTCTAGGGCTAGTGTTAGTGATAGGTTTAGGGTTAGGTTTACTGGTAGGGCTAGTGTTAGGTTTCACATAAGGGTTAGGGTCAGGTTTAAACCTAAGTTTAAAGTTAGGGTCAGAATAAGGGTCAGAGTTAGGTTTAGGGTTTAGGTTAAGTTTAGAGCTAGAATGAGGACTAGGTTTAGGACTAGTAGTAGAGTTAGGGTTTGGGGTAGGCATAGAATTAGGGTTACAACTAGGGTAGCAATAGGGTGAGGGTTTGACTAAGTGTAAGAAATAAGGTTAGAGCTAGGAATAGGACTAGGGATAGCGTTAAGGTTAGGGCCATGGTTAGGGTTAGGGTTAAAGCTAGGTTTAGGCCTTGAATTAGGGCTAGGTTTTGTGTTAGGTTTAGGGCTATGGCTAATTTAAGACCTGGTATTACGATTAGGGCTCGTTTTAGGTTTAGGTTTAGTTTGAGGTCTAGTGTTAGGATTAGGTTTAGGGATAGGGTGATGTGTAGAGCTAGAGTTAGTGTTAAGGTCGGAGTCAGAGTTACTATTAGTTCTAGGGTTAGAATTAGGACTCAAATTAGGTGTAGGGTTAAGGTTTGGTTTAGGTTAAGGATTAGGGTCAGTGCTATGGCTCGGTTTGGCTTGAGGACTAGGTCTAGGGTTAGAGCTAGTTTCAAATTAGTGTTAGGGTTAGAACTAGTGTTAAGGTGTGGTTTTGGTTAGAGTTAGGGTTATATTTACAGTTAGGGTTAGATCTAGGTTTAGGGCTACAGTGATGGTTAGGGCTAGGGTTAGGTCTAGGGTTTGAGTTATCATAAGTGATATAGTTAGATCTAGTGATAGAGCTAGGGCTAGACTTAGAGTTAGTGTTAGTGTTAGGGTTAGATTTAGGGTTAGAATTAGGGCTTAATTAGGGTTATGATTAGAGCTAGGGTTACTATTAAGACTGAGCCTAGGTTTATGGCTAGGGTTATTGTTATGGTTATGGTTAGGTATGATGTTATAGATAGCTTTAGAACTAGGGTGAGGGTTAAAATTAGGGTTAGGTTTATGGTTAGGGTTAGGTTTAGAATTAAGGCTAAGAATAGGACTAGGATTAGGGCTAGAGTTTGTTTTAGGGTTAGGGCTTTATTAGGACTATGGCTAATGTCAGGTCTAGGGTTATGGTTAGAGATAGTTTTAGGGTTAATATTATTAAGGTTAGGATTAGGTTTATGGATATGATTAAGTTTAGGTTTCAGGTTAGGTTTAGGGTAATGTATAGGTTTAGGGTTAGGAATAGGTTTAGGGTTATCCTAGGGTTAGCATTAGGGTTAGGATTAGGATTAGGGTAATGGATAGGGTTACAATGGGGTTAGGGCTAGGTTTAAGGTTAGGATAAAGGCTAAGGTTAGGGTTAGGTTTTGGGTTATGTCAAGGGTTAGGGTCAGGGTTATGTTTAGTGAAGATTTACGGCTAGAATTAGGGTTATGGTTAGGGTTAAATGTAGTGATAGGGCTCAAATTAGGGATAGGTTTTGGTTTAGGTTAGGGCTAGGTTTAAGGCTTCAGCCAATGTAAGAACTCATGTAATGGTTAGAACTAGTTTTAGTGTTAGGGTTAGGTCTACGTTTAGGGTTAGGTTTAGGTTTAGGTTTTGAGTGATGTTTAGAGGTAGGGTTAGTGTTAGGTTCAGAGGCAGAGTCAGGGTTTGTTTTATGGTTAGTTATAGGACTCGAATTAGGGCTAGGTTTAGGGCTAGGTGTAGGCTTAGGGTTTGGTTTTTATGTTCAAGGTTAGGGTTAGGGCTAATGTAAAGGCAAGTGATAGGATTATGGTAAGGGTTATGGTTAGAATTAGAAATAGGACTAAGGTGAGAGTTAGAGTTAAACTTAGGGCTAGCAGTAGGTTAGGTTTAGGGCTAAATTCGGGCTAGGATTAGGTTTAGCATTTGTATTAGGGTTAGGCCTAATTTTCGGCTTAGGAGTAGGTTTAGGGTTAGGGTTAGTTTTAGAGGAAGACATGGTTATATAGCTAGTTTTAGGGCTAGGTAAAAGGTTAGAATTCAGTTAGGGCTAGTGTTGTGGTTTTGATTAGTAATAAATAAGGCTAGGGTTAGGGCTAGGATGAGGGCTAGGGTTTGTTTTAGGGTTATGGCAAGAATTAGGGCTAGGGCTAGTGTCAGCTCTAGGCTTATGTTAGGGATATATTGAGGGTTAGATTTATGTCTAGGACTAGTGTAAGGGTTTGTTTTAGGGCAAGGGTCAGGTTTAGAGCTAGGGGTATTATTAGGGTAAGAATTAGATTTCAGGTTTGGTTTAGGTTAGGGTTTAGGTTTAGAGCTTGAATTAGCATTAGGGTTTGGTTAGGGTAATGATAGGTTTGGGTTTAGGGTTCATGTTAGGTGTAGGGTAATTGATAGGGTTAGAGTTAGCCAAGGGTTAGGGTTAGGCCTAGGGTTAGCCTGAGGGTTATGGTTGTGCTTAGGATAATGGATAGAGTTAGGGCTAGGGTTATGGTTTGTATTAGGGCTAGAGTTAGGGTTAGGCCTAGTGTTAGGTTTAGGTTCAGGTTTAGGATGTAGTTTAGAGTTTGAGCTAGGGTTAGCTCTAGGGCAAGGTTTAGGTCTAGGTTATAGTTACGGTTAGGGTCAAGGTATGTGTTAAGTTTAGGGCTAGGGTTATCATTAAGTTTAGGGTATTGGATAGGGTGTGATTTTGTGTTAGGGTTAGGTTTAGGGTTAGGTTTTGCCTTAAGGTTAGGGTAAGGATAGGCTTAGTATAAGGTTTAGGGTAATGGTTAGGGTTTGAGCAGGTGTTAGCTCTATGGCAAGATTTAGGTTTATGGCTATGTCTAGGGTTAGAGTTAGGGTAGATTTAGGGTAATGGCTAGGGTTATCATCAGGGTTAAGTTTAGGGTTAGAGTAATGGGTAGGGTTAGATCTAGGGTTAGGGCTGGGTTATCATTAAGTTTAGGGTTAGAGTTAGGGTAATATGTAAGCTTAGAGCTAGGGTTAGGGATAACGTTAAGGTTAGGGTTAGGGCTAGTGTTAAGTTTAGGTTTAGATTTAGGCCATGGGTTAGTGTTAGGGTTAGGTTAAGTTTAAGGGTTAGGTATTGAGCTAGTGTTTGGACTAGGATGAGGATTAGGGTTAGAGTCAGTGTGAGGGTTAGGGCTATGGTTAGCATTAGCATTAGGGTTAGGGTAATGGATAGAGTTAGAGGTAGGTTTTGGCTTATGGTGATGCCTAGTCTCAGGGTTAGTGATATGGCTAGGTCTAGTGTTAGGGTTATATTTTTTGTCAGGATAAGGTTTAGAGCTAGGGTTTGTGTTAGGGTAAGGGCCAGTGTTTGGTATAGGGTTAAGTTTATTGTTAGGGCCAGTGTTAGGTCTAAGTTTTGGTCTAGGGGTAGGGTTAATATTTGGGTTAGGTTAAGGGTTATTATTAGGTCTAGGACTAAGTTTCTGTTTAGGGATAGGCCTCTTATCACTAGATAAAAGATTAACTGTAGGTCTAGGTCTAGTTTTAGGGTAAGGTTTATTTATAGGGTTACAAGTAGTCCCAATATTAGGGGTCGGTTTAGTGTTAGGGTCAGGTTAAGTTCTATGGTTAGTGTTAGGGTCAGAATAAGGGTCAGGGTTAGGGTTAGGGTTTGGGATAGAGATAGAGCTAGGTTGAGGATTAGGGTTAGAACTAGTAATAGAGTTAGGTTTTGGGTTAGGCTAAGAATTAGTTTTAGGACTAGGGTAGCTTTAGTGTTAGAGTTTGGCTTAGGGTAAGGGATAGGGTTAGCACTAGTGTTAGGGCTAAGGTTAGGGTTAGGGTTAGGGTTATGGCTACGGTTAGGTTTAGGGTTAGGGTTAAAGCTATGGTTATAGCTTGGAATTGGGCTAGGCTAGGTTTGGTGTTATCTTTAGGGCTTAGGCTAATGTAAGAACTAGTGTTACAATTAGGGCTAGTTTTAGTGTTAGTGTTTCATCTAGGTTTAGTGTTTGGTTAGGTTTAGTGTTAGGGTTATGTTTATGGTAATGGATAGGTTAGGGTTAATGAATGTGTTAGGGTTAGGCCGAGGATTAGCATTAGGGTTAGGATTAGGGTTAGTGTTAGGGTAATGGATAGGGTTAGAGCTAGGTTTAGGGCTAGGTTTATGGTTAGTGTTAGTGTTAGGGTTAGTGTTAGTTTTAGGGTTATTGCAAGGATTAAAGTTAGGGTTAGGTTTAGGGTAAGCGTTAGGACTTGGTTGAGGTTTAGAGAAAGGGTTAATGCTAGGGTTGGGGCTCGCATTAGGGCTAGATTTTGGGTTACATTAGGGAAAGTGTTAGGGATACAGCTAATGTAAGAACTAGGGTTATGATTACGGCTAATTTTAGGGTTACAGTTAATGCTAAGTCTAGTTGTAAGGTTAGGTTTAAGTTCCAGGTGATGTTTTGAGCCAGGGTTAGTGTTAGATTCAGAGTCAGGGTCAGGGTTAGTTTTAGGATTGTGGATAGGACTCAAAATAGGGTAGGCTTAGGGCTATATGTAGGGTTAGTATTTGGTTTAGGTTAAGGGTTAGGATTAGTTCTATGGCTCGTTATGTTTTAGGGCTAAGGCTAAAGGTAAGGGTGTTTTTACAATTAATGGTAGTGTTATTGCTAGTGATATGGTGAGTATATATAGGCTTAGGGTTACATTTCGAGTTATGGTTATTCTAGGGCTAGGGCTATGGCTAGGGTTAGGGCTAAGGTTATGTCAAGTTTTTGGGTTATGATAAGGGATATAGTTAGAACTAGGAATAGAGCTAGGGTGATAGTTAGAGTTAGTATTAAGGCTAGAGTTAGTGTTAACTTTAGGGCTAAATTATGGCTAGGAATATGTCTAGGTTTGGTGTTAGGGTTAGGCCTAGGGTTAGGGCTATGTTTAATATTAGGTTTAGGGTTAGGTTTAGGGGAAGGGATGAGGTTATAGCTAGGTTTTGGGCTAGGGTGATGATTAGAATTAGGTTTAGGACTAGGGTTAGGTTTCTGTTAGAATTAAGGCTACGTTTGGGGTTAGGATGAGGGCTAGGGTTTGTGTTAGGGTTAGGGCAAGTTTTAGGGATAGGGTTAATGTCAGGTTTAGGATTAGAGCTAGGAATAGTTGTAGGGTTAGATTCATGGCTAGGTCTAATGTTAGGTTTAGGGTAAGGCCCAGGTTAAGAGTAAGGTGTATTTTTAGGGGCAAGGGCAGCTTTCCTGTTTGTGTTAGTTTAAATATTAGGGTTAAGGCTCAAATTAGCGTTAGGGTTAGAATTAGGGTTAGATTTATGGATAGGTTTGGGTATAGGATTCAGGGTAAGATTACGGTAATTGGGGGATTAGGGTTAGGCCTAGGGTTAGCATTTGGGTTAAGGATATTGTTAGGGTAATGAATAGCATTAGAGCTAGGGTTAGGGCCAGGGTTTAGAATACTATTAGGGCTAGAGTTAGGGTTAGGGCTAGGGCAAGGGTTAGGGTTTGGGTTAGGTTTAGGGTACGGGTTAGGTTTTGAGCTAGGGTTAGTGCTAGGGTGAGGGTTAGGTTTAGGATTATGTCTAGGGTTAGATTTATGGTTAAGGTTAGTGTTAGTGTTAGGGTTAGAGCTAAGGTTATCTTTAGAGTTAGGTTAATGGATAGGGTTAGATGTTGGCTTAGGGTTAGTGGTAGCTTTAGGTTTAGGGTTAGTGTTAAGGTTAGGGTTAAGATTATCATTTGATTTAGGAAAATGGATAGGGTTAGATGTCAGGTTAGGGTAAGGGGTAGTTTTATGTTTAGGGTTAGTGTTAGGGTTTGGGCTAGGTTTAGTGTTAGAGTAAGGGTTAGGGTTTTATCTAGGGCTAAGGCTAAGAAGAGGGTTAGTTTTAAGTTTAGGTCTAGGATTAGGTTTACAATTAGGATTAGAGCTAGGGTTATCATTAGGTTTAAGGTTCGGTTTAGGGTAATGAATAATTTTAGAGATAGTATTAGGGCTAGTGTTAATATGATGATTAGGGCTAGGATTAGCATTAGGTTTAGGGCTAGGGCTAGAGTTATGTTTAGGGTTCGGTTTTGGGTTTTTTTCTAGGTTTAGGTCTAAGGCGAGGGTTAGGTTTAGCATGAGGTTTTGGCTTAAGGTAAGGGATAAGGTTATGTTAAGGTTAGGGTTACGCTTTGGGCTAGATTTAGGCCTAGGATTAGGGCTAGGTTTTGTGTTAGGTTTAGAGCTAGTTTTAGTGCTATGGTAATGTAAGGGTTACATTTACAGTTATGGCTAGGTCTAGTGTTAGGTTTAGGTTTCAGTTAGGGTCAGTTTTATAGCTAGGTTTAGGGTTAGTGTCAGGGTCTGTGTTTGGATTAGAGTTAAGGTTAGGGCTAGAGCCAGATTTAGCATTGGTTAGGTCTAGAGGTAAGGTTAGTGTTTGGCTTTGGCTAAGGGTTATCATTAGAGCCAGGGCTAGTTTTTTGTTTAGGTCTTGTTTAAAGATATGGCTAGATTTATGATTAGGTTTATTTTACGGCTAGTGTTAGGGTTAGGTTTAGATATAGGGTTATGGGTAGGGCTAGTGTTAGAGTTTGGTTTAGGTTTAGGATCAGACTAAAGGTTAGGGTTAGGGTTAGAATTTGGGTTATGGTTATAACAAGAATGAGTCCTAACTAGGGTTAGGACTAGTAATAGGGTTAGGTTTTGGGTTAGACTAAGGATTAGTTTTAGGACTAGGGTTAGCATTATGATTGGGGTTTGACTAGGGTAAAATATATGGTTAGAGCTAGGGTTAGAGCTAGGATTTGAGTTGGGGTTATGGCTAGGTTAGGGTTAGGTTTAGGGTCAAAGCTAGGGTTAGGTATCAAACTTTGGCTAGGTTTGGTTAGATTTAGGTTTAAGGTTACGGCTAATATATGATCTAGGGTTATGATTAGAACTAGTTTTAGAATTAGGGTTAGGACCAGGTCTAGAGTTAGGTTAAGGTTTAGGTTTAGGGTGATGTTTAAAGGTAGGGTTAGTGTTAAGGTCAGAGACAGGTTTAGGGTTTGATTTAGGATTAAGATTAGGATTCAAATTAGGACTAGGCTTAGGGGTATATATAAGGTAAGGTTTGGTTTAGGTAACAGTTTAGGGTTATTTTTATGGCTCAGTTTTGTTTTAGGACTAAGCCTATGTTTAGGGTTTGTTTTAGGATTAGCATTAAGATTAGGGCTAGCGTTAGGGTTAGGTTTAGATGTAGAATTAGGGTTAGATTTACAGTTAAGTTTAGAACTAGGATTAGGGCAAGGTGTAAGGTTAGGGCTAGGGTTATTCTAGGCTATGGCTAGGTTACGGTAAGTGATAGGGTTAAAATTAGGGCTACGTCTAGGGCAAGAATTATACTTAGTCTTAAAGGTAGGATTAGGGTTAGTTTTAGGATTTTAGCTAGGGTTAGTGTTAGGGTTAGTCTTAGGGTTAAGATTAGGGCTAGGTTTAGTGTTAGGGTGATGGTTTGGGTTAGGTTTAGGGTAAGCAATGGGGTTATAACTAGGTATAGGGCCAGGGAAAGGGTTAGAATTAGGGTTAGTGTTATGATTAATGCTAGGTTTTGGGCTAGGATGAGAGCTAGTGTTCATGTTAGGGTTAGGGCTAGGCTTAGGGCTAGGGCTAATGTGAGGTCTAGGGTTACATTTAGAGATAGGTTTCAGTTTATGTTTATGATTAGGGTTAGATTTAGGGTAAGGGTCAAGTTTACAGATATGTGTATTAATAGGTTCACTGTACAGCTTAAGGTTTTGTTTAGGTTAATGTTTAGGTTTAGGGCTTGAATTAGCATTAGGGTTAGAGTTAGGGTTAGGGTAATGAATAGCCTTAGGATTAGGGTTCAGATTAGTTTTAGGGCAATAGATAGGTTTAGGGATTGTGATAGGGTTAGGGTTAAGCCTAGGGTTAGCATTAGGGTTAAGATTATGGTTAGTTTAATAGATAGAATTAGAGCTAGGTTTAGGGCTAGGGTTATCGTTCGGATTAGGGCTTGGATTAGGGTAGTTGATATAAATAGAGTTATGGTTAGGGCTATGATTGATTTTAGGATTAGGGCTACTGTTAGGTTTGGTTTGGGGACAGGATTAGGGTTATGTTAAGGTTAAAGGTTAGGCTTTGAGCTAGGGTTAGGTCTAAAGCGAGGCTTAGGGTTAGGGTTGGGGCTAGGCTTAGGTTTAGGCTTACACTTAGGGCTATGTCCAGGCCTAATATTAGGGCTAGGTTTTGTGTTAGTTTAGGCCTAGGGTTAGGGCCATGGGTAATGTAAGTGCTAGGGTTATGATTAGGTCTGTTTTAGGGTTAGGTTTATGGCTAGATCTAGTGTTAGGATGAGGTTTATGTTGTGGGTGAGCTTTGGAGCTAGGACTATGTTAGGGTCAGGGCCATTGTTCAGGTTAGAGTTAGTGTTGGGTTTAGTGCCAGAATTAAGACTAGGGTTAGGTCTAGGGGTAGGGTTAGTGTTTGGGTTAGGTTAAGGGTTATTGTTAGGCCTAGGGCTAGGTTGGTGTTCAGGTCTAGGGCTAGAGATATGGCTAGATTTAGGATTAGGTTTAAGTCTAGGGCTAGTGTTAGGTTTAGGTTTAAGTATGATTACTGGTAGGGCTAATGCTAGTGTTCGGTTTCGGGTTAGGGTCAGGTTTATAACTGCGGTTAGTGTTAGGGTCAGAATAAGTGTCAGGGTTACGGTTTGGGTTTATGTTAGGGTTAGAGCTAGAACGAAGTTAGGGTTAGGACTAGTAATAGGGTTAGTGTTTTGGTTAGTCTCTGAATTAGGTTTAGGACTAGGGTTAGCATTAGGTTTAGGGTTTAGCTTAAGGTAATGGATAGGGTAAAACTAGGGTTAGATCTAGGGTTAGGGTGTGGATTACGGCTAGTTTTAGGGTTAGGGTTAAAAGTAGGGTTAGTGCTTGTCTTAGCGCCAGATTTTGGTTAATTTGAGGCTAGTATTAGCCTACAACTAATGTATAAACCAGGGTTATGATTAGGTCTACTTTTTGGGTAAGTGTTGCAGCTAGATCAAATATTAAGTTTAGGGTTACCATTAGCGTGGTGTTTAGAGCTAGGGCAAGTGTTAGGGTCAGGGTCATTTTGGGGGTTATAGTTAGGTTTAGGGTTAAACCCAATATTATCACTTGAGTTAGGTCTAGGTGTAGGGTTAGTGTTTGTGTTAGGTTAAGGTTTATCAATAAGGCTATGGCTAGGTTTTTGTTTAGGTCTAGGGCTTGAGATATGGCTAGAGTTTTTTTTTTTTTTTTTTTTTTTTTTTGATTAGGTTTAGGTTTAGGGCTAGTGTTAGGGTTGGTTTACGTATAGTGCTAGTGTTAGGGTTCAGTTTATGGTTAGGGTCAGTTTTAGACATAAGGTTACCTTTAGGATCAGAATAAATATCAGGGTTAGGTTTAGGGTTTGGGTTATGGTTAGAGCTACAATGAGGGCTAGGGTTAGGACTAGTAATAGGGTGAGGGTTTGGGTTAGGCTAAGGATTAGAGTTAGGCGTACTGTTAGCATTAGGTTTTGGGTTATCTTAGGGTAAGGGATAGGGTTAGAGCTAGGATTAGGTTTATGTTTAGGGTTAGGGTTAGGGCTAGTGTTAGGTTTAAGTTTAGGGTTAAAGCTAGGGTTAGGTCTTTCATTAAGGCTAGGTTTTGGTTAGAGTTAGGGCTAGTTTTAGAGTTATGTCCAATGTATAGACTAGGGTTACGATTTGGGCTATTTATAGGATTAGAGTTAGGACTAGGTCTAGTGGTAGAGTTAGGTATAACGTTTAGAGCTAGGGTTAGTGTTAGGGTCAAATTCAAGGTCAGAGTAGTTTTAGTGTTAGGGTTTGGACCCACATTAGTGTTAATGTTAGGGCTAGGAGTAGAGATAGGTTTCAGTTTAGGTTAAGTTTTAAAGTTAGGGCTATGGCCTGGTTTTTTTTTAGGGCTAGGGCTATGGTTAGGGCTAATTTTAGGCTTATCATTAGGTTTAGGGCTAGTGTCAGGTTTAGGTTTAGGCTTAGGTTTAAATTTAGATTTTGATTTAGGATTAAATCTAGGGTTAGGTCAGGGATAAGGTTAAGGCTACTGTTAGGTCTTGGTTTAGGTTTAGGGTTATGGTTTTGTTTTGTGTTAAGTTTAGGGCTAGAATTACATCTAGGGCAAATGTCAGGTCTAGGATTATGGCTAGGGATAGATTTAGGGTTAAGTTTATGGCTACAACTAGTATAATGGTTAGGTTTAGTGGTAGGGTCAAGATTAGAGCTAGGTATATTATCATGGGGAGGGGCAGAGTTAGAATTTGGGTTGGGTTAAAGTTTAGGGATAGGGCTTGAATTAGCATTAGGGTTGGAGTTAGGGTAATGATAGGGTTAGGTTTAGAAATCAGGTTAGGTTTAGGTTAATGAAATAGGATAGGGTTAGGGATAAGTTTAGGGTTAAGTCTAGGGTTACCATTAGAGTTATGGTTATGGTTAGGGTAATGGATAGGGTTAGAGCTAGTGATAGGGCTAGGGTTATGGTTAAAATTCTGGCTAGGGTTAGGGTAAAGTTTAGGGCTACGTACTTAGTTAGGGTTAGGTTTAGGGTTAGGTTTAAAGCTAGGGTTAAGGATCGAATTAGGGCTTGGTTTTGGGTTTGGTTAGGGCTAGGATTAGGGCTATGGTAATGTATGAACTAATGTTGCAATTAGTGCTAGTTTTGGGGTTAGGTTTAGGGCTAGGTCTAGTGTGATGATTAGGTTTAGGGTTAGGGTGATGTTTAGAGCAAGGCTTATGTTAGGGTTTAGTGTCAAAGTCAGGGTTAGTTTTGGGTTAGTGTTAGAACTCGAATTAGGGCAAAAGTAGTACTAGTTGTATGGTTTAGGTTTGGTTTAGGTTAAGGGTTAGGGACATAGGTTGGTTTTGTTTTAGGGCAAGGGCTATGATTTTGGCTAGATTATGGATTAGCATCAGGGTTAGGGCTAGTGTTAGGTTCAGGTTTAGTTTTAGGGTTAGTGTTAGATTTTGAGTTAGGATTGTATCTAGGGTAAGGGCTAGGGATAGGGCTAGGGCTAGGGTTAGGTTTAGGATGAGGGGTAGGTGTATGGTAAGGAATATTGGTAGAAATAGGGATACGGCTAGGTCGAGTATTTTCATTAGTTATAGTAGTAGTCTTAGGATTAGGGTTAGAGTTAGGACTAAAATAGGGCTAGGATTAGGGCTTGGTTTAGGGCTAAATTTGGCCTAGGATTAGGGCTAGGGTTAGTGTTAGAGTTAGGGCTAAATTAGGGCTAGTGTTAGGGTTAGATTTAGGGTTAGGGTTAGAGCTAAATTAGGGTTTAGGATTAGGGCTAGTGTTAGTGTTAGGGTTAGGGCTATATTAGTGCTAGTGTTAAGGCTAAGGTTAGTCTTATGGTTAGACTAAGGGGTTGGGCTAGAGTTAGGGTTAGCATTGGTATTAAGGTTAAGTTTAGGGGAATGGGTGGGGTTATAGCTAGCTTTAGGTATAGGGTGAGCTTTAGAATTAGGGGAGCCTAGAGGTGCAACTTAACAGATGAATCTTGTGCAGTATCAAAGAAATTTGATGAAAAATTGGGGGAAATATTTTATATTTGTTCATATTAAGTACATTCATATTTTACAGTTTTTTCTTAGAGTGCTCATGGATAAATTGTTTTTCATGCTTCAGCTTAATGGACTTTCACAAAGAAAAACCAAAGAGTTCCCACAGAAAGCTGACTGACTGTGTGAAGTTTCATGCAGCTAGCACCAACCCTGTTTTATTTCTAGCTCCATTGCATTCACACCTATAGGCCATATGAAGTGAAACCTAAAAATTCAAACTATTCCTGACACTGAACCATTGAAACTTGAAGGCCCAAACTTGGGGAGCCTACTAATCCTGTACAGTATCAAAATAATCCAACCAAAACTATTTGAAGCTCTTTCAGTACATGGGTATTGTGTATGCTCCTAAAACCCTCAGAGATAAAGCTGTTACTTTCTACTTCATGTTAGTGCTACTTCCATGGCAAACACCAAATTATGCTCACTGAAAATTGATGGAGTATGTGAAGTTTTAAGCAGCTAGCCCAAACCCTATTTGATTACCAGCTTCATTTCCATTCATGCCTATAGGGTAAAAAGAAGGGAAAAAAATGAAAATTAAAACTGTTCCTGAGGGAAATTCCTTTATGTATGAGGGCCAAACATTTGGAGGATAGTCAAACAGGAAAAAAAAAATGAATCCTGCACAGTGTCATAGATTTGAAAGTAAAACTAACCTTAACCTGCTTAGAGTTCCTTTGATCCTAGAAGTCCCACACTTGGGGACCCAAGTTGGGTAGGCTAAAACATGAATCTTTCACACTTATCAAAGAAATCTGACCAAATAATTGGGGAGGTAGTTCAGTACATGCATATTGTCCTGTTTTATCCTAAAGTGCTCTCACATAAAGTTGCTTTGTATGCTTCAGCTTAGGGCTACTTTTACAAGGAATAAACCAGAGAATGTCCATAGAAAACTGATTGAGTGTGTGAGGTTTGAAGTAGCTAGCACCAACTCTGTTGGATTTCCAGCTCCATTTCCATTTACACGCATAGGTCAAAATGAAATGAAAACTTAAAATACAAACTGTTCAGGAGAACAAACCCTTGACCCAAGAGGCCCACACCTAAGGAATACAGTAAAGCTAGGTAAAAGTTGAATCCTGCCTATTATCCAAAAATTTCAACAAAACTAAATCTATCAAACACTAGCTGTAACCCTAGCCCTAATCTAATACTAAATCTAACCTAACGTGTTTAGAAAACCATTGATCAAAGTAGTCCCCAAATAAAGGAGCCCAGTGGGGCAAGCAAACAGATGAATCCTGTGCATTATCAAAGAAATCTGACCAAATAACTGGGGGATGTATTTCAGTACATGCATATTGCCCTGTTTTCATCTAAAGTGCTCTTGGATAAAGTTGCATGCTTCAGCTTATGGACACTTTTACAAGGAAGAATCCAGATAGTGCCCAAAGACAACTGATTGAGAATGTGAAGTTTCAACCAGCTAGCACCAACCCTCTGATTACCAGCTTCATTTGCATTTACCCATGTAGGTCAAAATGAAGTGAGACATTAAAAACAAACTGTTCCAAACAGTGAACCATTAAACCAAGAAGGCCCAAAACTGGGGCACATAGTAAGGATATGAATAATAAATCTTCCCAGTATCAAAGAAATTTGAACAAAACAAACTCTAACCCTAACACTAGCTCTAAAACTAGCCCTAACCCTAACTGTAACACTAACCCTTACTTGTTTTTTTTTTTAAATTTTTTATTGTTGGCTGTTCAAAACATTACATAGTTCTTGATATATCATATTTCACACTTTGATTCAAGTGGGTTATGAGCTCCCATTTTTACCCCATATACAGATTGCAGAATCACATCTGTTACACATCCATTGATTTACATATTGCCATACTAGTGTCTGTTGTATTCTGCTGCATTTCCTATCCTCTACTATCCCCCCTCCCCTCCCCTCCCCTTTTCTCTCTCTGCCCCCTCTACTGACATTCATTTGTCCCCCTTGTATTATTTTTCCCTTTCCTCTCACTTCCTCTTGTATGTACTTTTGTATAACTCTGAGGGTCTCCTTACATTTCCATGCAATTTCCCTTCTCTCTCCCTTTCCCTCCCACCTCTCATCCCTGTTTAATGTTAATCTTCTTCTCATGCTCTTCGACCCTACTCTGTTCTTAGTTACTCTCCTTATATCAAAGAAGACATTTGGCATTTGTTTTTTAGGGATTGGCTAGCTTCACTTAGCATAATCTGCTCTAATGCCATCCATTTCCCTGTAAATTCTATGATTTTGTCATTTTTTAATGCAGAGTAATACTCCATTGTGTATAAATGCCACATTTTTTTATCCATTCATCTATTGAAGGGCATCTAGGTTGGTTCCACAGTCTTGCTATTGTGAATTGTGCTGTTATGAACATCGATGTAGCAGTGTCCCTGTAGCATGCTCTTTTTAGGTCTTTAGGGAATAGACCGAGAAGGGGAATAGCTGGGTCAAATGGTGGCTCCATTCCCAGCTTTCCAAGAAATCACCATACTGCTTTCCAAATTGGCTGCACCAATTTGCAGTCCCACCAGCAATGTACAAGTGTACCCTTTTCCCCACATCCTCGCCAGCATTTGTTGTTGTTTGACTTCATCATGGCTGCAATCTAACTGGAGTGAGATGGTATCTTAGGGTGGTTTTGATTTGCATTTCTCTGACTGCTAGAGATGGTGAGCATTTTTTTCATGTACTTGTTGATTGATTGTATGTCCTCCTCTGAGAAGTGTCTGTTCAGGTCCTTGGCCCATTTGTTGATTGGGTTGTTTGTTCTCTTATTGTCTAATTTTTTGAGTTCTTTGTATACTCTGGATATTAGGGCTCTATCTGAAGTGTGAGGAGTAAAGATTTGTTCCCAGGGTGTAGGCTCTCTATTTACCTGCCTTATTGTTTCTTTTGCTGAGAAAAAAACTTTTTAGTTTGAGTAAGTCCCATTTGTTGATTCTAGTTATTCACTTTTGTGCTATGGGTGTCCTATTGAGGAATTTGGAGCCCGACCCCACAGTATGTAGATCGTAGCCAACTTTTTCTTCTATCAGATGGCGTGTCTGTGATTTGATATCAAGCTCCTTGATCCATTTTGAATTCACTTTTGTGCATGGCGAGAGAAAGGGATTCAGTTTCATTTTGTTGCATATGGATTTCCAGTTTTCCCAGCACCATTTGTTGAAGATGCTATCCTTCCTCCATTGCATGCTTTTAGCCCCTTTATCAAATATAAGATAGTTGTAGTTTTGTGGATTGGTTTCTGTGTCCTCTATTCTGTACCATTTGTCCACCCGCCTGTTTTGGTACCAGTACCATGCTGTTTTTGTTACTATTGCTCTGTAGTATAGTTTGAAGTCTGGTATCGCTTTACCGCCTGATTCACACTTCCTGCTTAGCATTGTTTTTGCTATTCTGGCTCGTTTATTTTTCCATATGAATTTCATGATTGCTTTCTCTATTTCTACAAGAAATGCCGTTGGGAATTTGATTGGCATTGTATTAAACCTATAGAGAACTTTTGGTAATATCGCCATTTTGATGATGTTAGTTCTGCCTATCCATGAACAGGAACCTAACCCTTACCTGTTTAGAGAACCATTGATCTTAGAAGTGCCAACCTTGGGGAGCCTAGTGCAGCAAGCTAAAAGATGAATACTGTGCAGTATCAAAGAAATCTGAGCAAATTGTTGGGAGTCTTATTTCAGTACATACCTGTTTCTCTGTTTTCTGCTTAAGGGCTCTCGGATACAATTTCTTTTGCATGCTTTATCTTTGGCCTACCTTCAAAAGAAAGAAACCTGAGAGTGCCCACTGAGAACTGATTGTGTGAAGTTTCAAGCACCTCCTGCCAACCCTGTTGGCCAGCTCAATTTTCATTCACATCAATAAGCCAAAATGAAGGGAAACCTTAAAATACAAATTGCTCCTGACAGTGAACCATTGAACCGAGAAGGCCTAAACCTGTGGAGCATAGTAAGGCTAAGTAAAAAAGTTAATCCTGCCCAGTATTATAGAAATTTGAAGAAAACTAGGGCCCCAAGGGTGCTCTCAGCTCAGATGGAAGGCTCGGCTGTGCAGTTTCTCTGGGCGCAGATAGCAGTCTCAGCCGCATTGGCACTCACTTCGCAGACAGAAGGCAGCACAGAACACAGAGACTTTGCTTGAGAATCACCAGAACGAGCTCTGGACACAGCACAAGGTCAATCCAGAACCACCCACTTCACCAAACACCATACATGGGTAACATATGGAATCCATCTTTCAAAACCTTACTCCACATCTATCACTGGGCGTGGCTACCAGCTGGGTTCTGCAGCTTATCAGGTAAGCAGTTTCCAACTCTCCTGCCTCCAGCTGTGATAACTCAAGATTTTTCTCACAAGCTTTTGGGGGTGCAGCTATCAATGAGAAACAGCAACTGTACAGGCACCTGGTTTCCAATTCAGAGACTAAGAGGAGGAAGGCTCCAGGAAGAAGCTCAAGGTCTCTCACCCTGGTTACCTCCACCACCCTGAGCACAGAGACTCAAGCTAGGAATAGACAACTCCACCTACTGCAAGAAAAGAAAACAGAGTTCTGAGAGCCTATTTTTTCTTACTTTTCTCATCCATTCTCCTCTACTCTTCCCCTCTGGTCCTCACAAACTCAACATATGTGAAAACAAGAACTTTCCATGAAATTGGACTTTAAGAACTGAATCAATATAATAGTATAATATAGAGGAATTACATAGGCCCCACATCACCACCTCGTTATTTGCTCTTATTTTCTTTCTCCCTCTATTTACTTGTTATTTTTCTTCTTTTTTCTTTCTCCCTCTATCCCACTTTCAGCCTCCTAACTTTTACTATTTATACATAGGGTAATTTTATGAATACAGATAAGGAGTTTGAATTTATACCTTCTTCCATAAATTCCCCCTGTGTATTCATTAGAGTTCTCCTTCAAAGTTACTAAGTTACATTAATCACACTCCCTCATTCCTTTCCCCCTTAACATAGTATCCTTCCCCTGACCCTCAGTTCTGTATACACCACCAGAAATGGTATGCATTTTATGTAACTAATGACTATATTCTAAATAATAATTTAAGCCAACACTTGTAGACACAGTGTTTAAATATAAATATCTTTATAATGGTTAGGCTTAGGCTTCGTGTTAGGGTTAGATTTAGCGGTAGATTTTGATCTATGGTTAGTGCTAGGGCTAAAGATAGGGCAAGGGTTAGGACTAACATTTGGGTTAGGTTTAGTATTATGGTAATTTATAGGGTTAGAACTAGTGATAGGGCTAGTATGAGAGTTAGAGTTAGTCTTAGGGCTAGGGTTAGGATTAGGGTTAGGGATAGGACTAAATTAGGGTTAGTGTTAGTATTAGGTTTAGGCCTTGGGTTAGGGTTAGGGTTAGAGTTAGGGATACGTTTAGGGTAAGGTATTGTGTTATATCTAGGCTGAGTGCTAGGGCAAAGGTTAGTATTTGGGTTAGGGCTAGGGTTATGTTTAGGGTTAAGATTAAAGCTAGGTTTAGGTCTAATATGAGGGCTAATGTTTGTGTTAGGGTTAGGGCTAGTATTAGGGCTAGGGCTAATGTCAGGTCTGGGGTTACAGTTAGGGATAGATTTAGTGTGAGGTTTATGGCTTGGTCCAGTGTAGGCGTTAGGTTTATACTAAGGGTCCATTTAAGAGCGAGGGTTATTATTAGGGTCAGGATCAATGTGAGGGTTTGAGTTAAGTTAGTGTTTAGGTTTAAGGCTTGAATTATCATTAGGGTTTATGGTTAAGGTAATTAAAGTGTTAGGTTTAGGATTTAGATGTGTTTTAATGTAATGGATAGGGTTAGGATTAGGCCTAGGGTTAGCATAAGAGTTATTATTATGGTAATGGATAGGGTTAGACCTATGATTAGGGGTAGGGTTATGTACAGGATTAAGGCTTTTTTTGGATTAGGGTTAGGATTAAGGTGTGGTTTAGTTTAATGGATAGGGTTAGGGTTAGGCCTAGTGTTAGCATAATGGGTTATCATTAGGGTAATGGATAGGGTTAGAACTATGATTAGGGGTATGTTTATGTATAGGATTAGGGCTGTTGTTTGGGTTAATGTTAGATTTACGTTTAGGGTTATAGCTAGGTTTAGCGGCTGGGGATGTGGCTCAAGAAGTAGCGTGCTCGTCTGGCATGTACAGCGGACTGGATTTGATCCTCAGCACTACATACCAATAAAATAAAGATGTTGTGTCCACCAAAAAGAAAAAAAAATAAATCTTAAAAAAAGGCTAGGTTTTGGGTTAGGTTAGGGCTAGGGTTAAGGCTACAGCTAATGTACAAAGTAGTGATATGATTAGAGCTATTGATAGGGTCAGGATTAGGGCTAAGTCTACTGTTAGGGTTAAGTTTATGGTTATGATGATGTTTAGAGCTAGGTTTAATGTTAGAGTCAGAGTCAGAGTCCAGATTAGTTTTCAGGTTAGGTTTAGGACTTGAATTAGAGATAGGTTTAGGGCTAGGTGTAGGGTTAGGGTTTGGTTTCGGTTAAGTGTTAGGGTTAGAGTTATGATTCAGTTTTGTTTTAGGGCTAGGGGTAGAGTTAGGGCTAGTTTTTGGATTAATTTTAGGATTAGGGCTACTGTTAGTGTGAGGTTTAGGAGTAGGTTTAGGGTTAGATTTAGAGTTAGGGTTAGATCTAGGCTTTGAGCTAGTGGTAAGGGTAGGACTAGGATTAGGGCTAAGTTTAGGGCTATGTATAGGGTGATAGTAAGGGATAGGTTTAGAACTAGGTATAAGGCTAGCATGAGAGTTTGAATTAGTCTTGTGGTTGGGTTATGGATGAGTTAGGGATAGGGGTAAATTAGGGCTGGGATTAGGACTAGGGTTAGTGTTAGGGGTAGGCCTAGATTTAGGGCTAGGTTTAGTGTTAGAGTTAGGGTTTGTGTTAGGTTTAGGTTAAGGGATGGGATGATAGCTAATTTTAGGACTTGAATGAGGATTCGATTTAGGGTTATAGTTAGGGATAGGTTTATGATTGAGGTGAGGTATATGGCTAGAATGTGGGTTAAGGTTTGTGTTAGGATTTGGACTAGGATTAGAGCTAGAGCTAATGTCAGGTCTAGGGTTATAGTTGGAGAGAGTTTTAGGGTTAGGTTTATAGCTAGATCTATTGTAAGGGTCAGGTTTCTTGTTAGGTTCAGGTATAGAAATATGGGTATTATTAGGGTCAGGGTCAGAGTTAGGGTTTTTATTAGATTAAGCTTCAGGGATAAGGCTCGAGTTATCACTATGGTTAGGGATAGGTTAATGATAGTTTTAGGTTTAGAGTTGAGGTTAGGTGTAGGGTAATGGATAGGGTTAGGGTTAAGAATAAGATTAGGGTTCAGCCTAGGGTTAGCAGAAGTGTTAGGGTTATCATCAGGGTAATGGATAGGCTTAGACCTAGTCATAGGTCTAGTGTTATGCTTAGGATTAGGGCTATGGTTAGTGTTATGGGTAGCTTTAGGGTTAAATCTAGGGTAGGGCTTGGGTTAGGGCTAGGTTTTGCAATAGTTTAGGGCTATGGCAAATTTAAGAACTTTGCTATGATAGGGCTATATTTAGGGTTAATGTTAGACCTAAGTATAGTTTTAGGGTTAAGTTTAGGGTTAGGGTGGTGTTTAGAGCAAGGGTGAGTGTTAGGATGTGAGTCAGAGTTAGGGTTAGTATCAAGCTAAAGATTAGGACTCGAATTAGGGCTAGGTTTAGGTCTAGGTGTAGTGTTAAGGTTTGGTTTAAGTTAAGGTTTAGGATTAGGGCTATTGCTCAGGTTTGTTTTACTGTAAGGGTTAGGGTTAGTACTATTTTTATGATTAGCATTAGGGCTAGGGCTAGTGTTAATGTTAGGCTTAGGCTTAGGTTTAGATTTCTAGTTAGGGTTAGATCTAGGGTTAGGAGTAGGAATAAAGATTAGGTCGTGGTTATTGCTAGGTTTAGGGCTAGGGTTAGGGCTAGAGTTAGGATTATGATAATGGATAGGGTTAGAAGTAGAGATAGGGCTAGTGTGAGAGTTAGAGTTAGTCTTAGTGTTAGGGTTAGGGTTAGAGTTAGGGCTAGGATTAGGGTTCTGGTAAGGAATAGGGTTTGAACTAGGGATGGGACTATGGTGGGAGTTACATTTAGTCTTAGGGCTAGGGTTAGGAATAGGACGAAATTAGGTCTAAGATTACAGCTAGGTTCATTTTGGGGTTAGGCTAAAGTTAGGTTTAGGTTTAGGATTAATGCTTGGTTTAGGGCTAGGATAAGGGCTAGGGTTTGTGTTAGGTTTAGGACTAGGATTAGAGCTATGGCTAATGTCAGGTCTAAGGTTAGGGTTGGGGATAGTTTTAGGATCAGGGTTATGGCTGGGTCTAGTGTAAGTGTTAGGTTTAATGTAAATTCAGCCTTAGAGCTAGGAGACTTATTAGGGTTACGGTCATTGTTAGAGTTTGCTTGAGGTTAGTGTTTATATTTAGGGTTTGAGTTAGCACTAGGGTGTGGGTTAGGTACTGATAGGGTTTTGTTTAGTGTTTACATTAGGTTTAGGGTAATTGATAGGTTTAGGGTTAGTGATAGGCTTAAGATTAGGCCTAGGGTTCGCATTAGGGTAAGGGTTATGGTTAGTATAATGGATGGAATTAGAGCTAAATTTAGGGCTAGGGTTTCTGGTTAGGAATAGGTCTTGAATTAGCATTAGGGTTACAGTTAAAACTAGGGTTAGGCTTAGGTTTATGTTTAGCAATAGGATTAGGTTTTGAGCTAGGGTTAGGTTTAGGGTGAGGGTTAGGTTTAGGGTTACTTCTAGGAATAAGATTATAGTACTCATAGGGTTAGGGTTAGGATTAGGGCTAGGGACATCATTATGGATAGGGTTAGTGTTAGGGTAATGTCTATGATTATATGTAAATTTAGGGCTATGTATAACATTAGATTGAGGTTTAGGCTTGGATTTAGGGCTAGGGCTATGGTATGTTTAGGTTTATAGTAAGGTTTAGGGTTTGAGCTAGGGTTAGGTCTATGGCAAGTGTGGGATATAATGTTATGTCTAGGGTTAGTTTTCCAGTTAGGTTTAGGTTTAGCATTAAGCCTAGAATTATCAATAAGTTTAGGTTTAGGTTTAGGTTTAGAGTAATCGGTAGGTTTAGAGCTAGGTTTAAGGCTAGGGTTAACGTTAGGATTAGGGCTAGTGTTAGGGTTAATTTGAGGGATTGGTGTAGGTTTATGTTTAGAATAATGTTTAGGCTTTGAGCTAGGATTAGGACTAATGCGAGAGTTAGGTTAGATTTAGGGCTTGGGTTAGGGTTATGGTTACGCTTAAGGCTTGATTTAGGCTTAGGATTAGCTGTAGGTTTTGTGTTAGGTTTAGGGCTAGGGTTAGGGCTCTGGGTAATATACAAGCTATGGTTATGTTGAGGGCTGGTTGTAGGGTTAGGGTTATGGCTAGGTCTAGTGTTAGGTTTAGATTTTCAGGTATGGTCAGATTTAGAGACAGGTTTATTCTAAAGGCAGAGTCAGTGTTTGGGTTAGAGTTAGTGTTAGGATTACAGCCAGAATTAGGACTATGTTTATGTCTAGGGTTATGTTAGTGTTTGAGTTAGGGTAAGGATTATTGTTAGGGCTAGGGCTAGGTTTATGTTTAGGTCTAGGGGTAGAGTTAAGGCTAGATTTAGGATTTGCTTTAGGTCTAGGGGTGGTTTTAGGGTTTCGTCTAGGGTTGGGGTCAGTTTTAGACCTAGGGTTAAGGTCAGAATACGGTCAGGGTTAGCGTTAGAGTTTGGGATATGGTTAGAGCTAGAATGAGGGCTAGGGTTAAGACTATTAATAGGGTTAGAGTTTTGGTTAACCTAAGAATTAGAGATCGGTCTAGGGTTACCATTAGGGTTAGGATTATTCTTAGGTTAAGGAATAGCCTTAGAGGTAGGGTTAATTCTAGAATTAGGGTTAGGGTTAAATATAAATTTTGAGCTCGGATTAGGGCTAGTTTTTGTATTAGGATTAGGTCTAGATGTTTGCATTGGGTAATGTAAAACCAGGGTTACAATTAGGGTTAGTTTTAGGGTTAGAGTTAGGGGTAGGTCTAGTGTTAGGTTTAGGTTTAAGGTTAGGGTAATATTTAGAGCTAGGGCTATTGTTAGGATATGAGAAAGCATCAAGTTTAGTTTTAGGGTTATGATTAGCACTCAAATAAGGGCTAGGGTTACTGTTCAGTTTAAGGTGAGGTCTGTGTTTAGAGCTAGGGTGACTGTTAGGATATCAGTCAGGTCAGGGTTTGCTTTAAGTTTAGGGTTATGACTTGAATTAGGGCTAGGATTACTTTTAGGTTTTGGTTTAAGTTTAGGGTGGCCTTTAGAGCTAGGGTCAATTTTATGATATGAGTTGGGGTCAGGGTAAGTTTTAAGGTTAGGGTTAGGACTCGAATTAGGGCTAAGGATACGACTAGGTGTACTGTTAGGGTTTTGTTTAAGTTAAGGTTTAGTGTTAAGGCTGTTGCTCAGTTTTGTTTTATGTTCTAGGTTTAGGGTTTGGGCTAGTTATAAGATTAGCATTAGGGTTAGGGCTCGTATAAGTGTTAGGCTTAGGCTTTGGGTTAGGTTTAGATTTGGATTTAGCATTAGATCTAGGATTAGGGATAGGCCTAACTATAGGGAAAGGGTCAGGGCTAGGGTTATGGTTACAGTAACAGATAGGTTTAGAACTAAGTCTAGGACTAGGGTGAGGGTTAGAGTTAATCTTAGGCCTAGGGTTCTGGTTATTTTTAAAGATAGGGTTAAGTTACGGCTAGGATTAGGGCTAGGGTTAGTGTTCAGCTTAGGCCTAGTGTTTAGGCTAGGGTATAGTTAATTTTAGGGTATGGTATATTGTTATAGCTACGTTTAGAGGTAGGGTGAGGGTTAGAATTTGGGTTAGGACTAGGGTTAGGTTTAGGGTATGATTAAGGCTCAGTTTAGAGCTACAATGGGTCCTAGGGTTAGTTGTACTGTTAGATCTAGAATTAGGGCTAGGGCTTATGTCAGGTCTAGTGTTACAGATTGGGGTAGATTTAGGGTTAGATTTGTGTCTAGGTCTAGGGTAAGTTTTATTCTTAGGGTGAGGGTCAGGTTTAGAGCTAGGTGTAATTTTAGGGTCAGGATCAGTTTAGGGTTTGTTTTAGGTTAAGGCTTAGGGATAGGGCTCAAATGAGCATTAGGGTTAGGGTTAGGGTTAGGGCAATTGATTGTGTTAGGTTTAGGTTTCAGGGAAGTTTTAGGGCAATGGAGAGCTTTAGAGTTAGCAAAAAGGTTAGGGTTATGCCTAGGGTTAGCATTAGGATTAGGGTTATCATAAGAATAATATATAGTGTTAGATCTATGGTTAGGGCTAGGGTTAGGTTATGATTAGGGCTAGAGTTAGGTTAGGTTTTGAGTTAGGGCTAGTAACCCTAGCTTCGGGTAGGGTTAGGGTTTGATTTAGGGTAAAAATTAGGTTTTGTGCTAGGGTTCGGTCTAGGATGAGGGTTAGGCTTAGTGTTATGCTCAGTGCTTTGTTTAGGGTTATTGTAGTGTTTTCATTAGGGTTAGCATTAGGTTAAGGGTAATAGATTTGGTTAGATGTAAGGTTAGCTTTATGGTTAAGGTTAGGTTTAGATTTAAGTTTAGTTTTAGGGCTAGGTTTACTATTGGTTATAAGGTAAAATTTAGGTTTTGAGTTAGGGCTAAGGCTATGGCAAGTTGTAGGTTTAGTATTAGGTCTAAGGATCTGTTTATGGTTTCGGTTAGCGTTATGGTTAGGGTGATTGATAGGGTTATTATTAGGGTTAGGGTTAGAGTTAGGCTAATGCTTAGGATTAGAACTAGTGTTAGGTTTAGGGTTAATGTTAGGTTTAGGGCTATGGTTAGGTTTATGTTTAGGAATAGTGCTAGGGTCATGTTTGGGCTAAGGGTTAGTCTTTGAGTTAGGTATAAGACTAAGGTGAGGGTTAGGGTTAGGGTTAGGACTAGAGTTAGGGTTAGGGTGAGTGTTATGCTTAGGGTAGGTTTAGGCCTTGATTAGGGTTAGGGTTACTTAAGTTTTGTGTTAGATTTAGGCGTAGGGTTAGTGCTATGTGTAATGTAAGATCTAGGGTTCTGATTAGAGCTAGTTTTAGGGTTAGGCTTAACTCTAGGTCTAGTGTTAGGTTTAAGTTTTGGGTTAGAGTCAGGTTTATAGCTAGGTTTTGTTAGTGTCAGGACCAGTGTTCAAGTTAAAGTTAGGGTTAGGGTGAAAGCCAGAATAGGACTAGGGTTTGGTCTAGTGGTAGGTTTAGTGTTTGGTTTAGGTTAAGGGTTATGGTTAGGCATAGGACTATGTTTTTTTTTTTTAGATCACGGGCTAGAGTAATAGCTAGATTTAGGATTACGTTTAGGTATGGGGCTAGTGTTAGAGTTAGGTTCAGGTATAAGTTTACTTGTAGGGCTATTTTCATGTTTCGGTTTCAGTTTAGCGTCAAATTTAGACCTATAATTAGTGTTAGGGTCAGAATAAGAGTGAAGGTTAGGGTGAGGTTTTAGGTTAGGGTTAGATCTAGAATGAGGCTAGTGTTAGGACTAGTAATAAGGTTATTGTTTGGATTTGGCTAAGGATTAGGATAAGGACTAGAGTTAGCATTATGAATAGAGTTTGTTTTGGTGTAATGGATAGGATTAGAGCTAGGGTTAGGGCTAGGATTAGAGTTAGGTTTAGGGCAAGTTTTAGGGTTAGGGTTAGGGTTAAATCTAGTGTTAGGGCTCGGACTTGGACTATTTTTGTGTTAGAGTTAGGGATAGGGTTTGGCTAAGGCCAATGTAAGAACCAGGGTTATGATTAGGATTAGTTTTAGGGTTAGGGTTAGGGCTAGGTCTAGTGTTAGCATTAGTTTTAGGGTTAGGGTGATATTTAGAGCTAGGGTTTGTGTTTGGATATAAGTCAGAGTGACAGTTAGTTTTAGGCCTAGACTTGAATTAGAGCTCGGGTTATGGCTAGTTATGGGGTTAGGGTTTGGTTTTGATTAAGATTTAGTGTTAGAACAATGGCTAGGGTTAGGGGTAGTGTTAAGGTTAGGGTTCAAATAGGGCTAGGATTAGCGCTATGATGAGGGTGAGGGTTAGGTGTATGGTTAGGGCTAAGGTTAGGGTTAGTTTTAGGGCAAGGATTGTGGTTATAAAGATAGGTTAAGTGCTAGGGCAAAGGTTATATTTAGGGATAGAGCTAGGTGAGGGTTTCATTTAGGATTAAGTCTAGGTTTAGGGCTAGGATGAGGGCTAGTGTTTGTGTTAGGGTTAGGGCTAGGATAAGGGCTAGGGCTACTGTCAGGTCTAGGGTTATGGTTAGGGATAGAGTTAGGGATAGGTTTATGGGCAGGTCTAGTGTAAGGGTTAGGTTTAGCATAGGGGTCAGATATATGGCTAGGTTATTATTATTATGGTCAGAGTATGGGTTAAGGATTGGTTTGGGTTAAGGTTTAAGGTTAGGGCTCAAATTAGCCTTAGGGTTAGGGTTAGGGCTAGAGTAATGGATAAAGTTAGGTTTACAGTTTAGGTTAGGTTTAGAGTAATATATAGGGTAGTGTTAGGTATAGGGTTCGGGTTAGGCCTAGGGCTAGTATTTGGTTTAGGCTTATATGTAGAGTAATGAATATGTTTAGTGCTAGTGTTAGGGCTTAGGTTAAGGTTAGGATTAGGGATAGGGTTTGGGTTCCAACTTGGGCTAGTGTAAGGGTTAGTTTTAGTGTAAGTGTTAGGGTTTGAGTTAGGGTTAGGGCTAGGGCGAGGGTTATTTTTAGAATCATGGCTACAGTTAGGGTTAGGGTTAGAGTTAGGGCTAGGTTTAGCATTAGGTTTAAGTTTATGTTTAAGGTAATGGATAAAGTTAGAGCTAGGATTTGGGCTATGGTTTCAGTTAGGAAGAGCGATAGGGTTAGAGTTAGTGTTAGAGCTAGGGTTATGTTTAGAGTAAGGGTTAGAGATTGAGCTAGGGTTTGATCTAGGGCAGGCATTAGGTTTTGGGTTTGTGCTAGGGTTAGGGTTAAGGTTATGCTTAGGTCTAGGTTTAGGGCTTGTTTTAGGGCTAGGTTTTGTGTGAGGTTTATGGGTAGTGTTAAAGCTATGGGTAATGTAAGAGCTAGCGTTATGGTTATGGCTAGTTTTTTGTGTTAGGGCTATACATATGTCTTGTGTTAGGTTTAAGTATTCAGTTAGGATAGGGTTTAGAGCTAGGGTTTATGTTAGCTTAAGCATCATTGTTCGGGCTAGCATTGGGTTTTGGTTAGGGTCACAATTAGAACTAGGTTTAAGTCTAGAGCTAGGGTTAGTCTTTGCTTTAGGTTAATGGTTATTTTAGGGCTAGGGCTAGGTTTTTGTTTAGGACTAGGGCTAGAGTTATGGCTATATTTAGGATTAAGTTTAGGTCTAGTGCTAGTGTTATCGTTAGTTTTAGGTATATGTTTACTGGTAGGGCTAGTGTTAGGGTTTGGTTTAGTGTTAAGTTCAGGCTTTGACCTATTGTTAGTGTTAGGGTCAGAATAAGGGAAGGGTTAGGTTTAGGCATCATGTTAGGGTTATTCACAGAATTAGGTCTAGGGTTAGGAATAGTAATTGAGTTAGAGTTTGGGGTAAGCTAAGGGTTATGGTTAGAACTATGGTAGCCTTAGGGTGAGAGTTTGGCTTCGGGTAATATGTTTAGAGCTAGGTTTTGGGTTAGTGTTAGGGTTAGGGTTAGGGTTAGTGTTAAAGATAGAGTTGAGGATCAGATTAGCGCTAGGTTTTGTGTTAGGTTTAGGGCTCTGGCTAATATAAGAACTAGCTTTACACTTAGAGTGAGTTTTAGGGTTAGGATTATGGCTAGGTCTAGTGTTAGGGTTAGGTTTATGGTTAAGGTGATGTTTAGAGGTACAGTTAGTTTTAGGGTCAGAGTCAGGGTCAGTATTAGTTGTACGGATAGGGTTAGGACTAGGTGTAGAATAAGGATTAGATTTAGGTTAAGTGTTAGGATTAGGGCTATAGTTCCGTTTTGTTTGTGGGCTATGGCTAGGGTTAGGGCTAATTTTCTAATTAGAATTAGGTTTAGGGCGAGTGTTAGGGTGAGGTTTAGGATTATACTTAGGGTAGATTTAGACTTAGGGTTAGTTCTAGGTTTAGGACTATGGCTAAGTTTAGGGATATGGTTAGGGCTAGTGTTAGGATTAAGTAATAGATAGGTCTTGGGCAACAGTTAGGTTTAGTCTTAGTGCTAAGGTTAGAGTTAGGATTCGAGTTAGTAAAAAATTAGGGCTAGGATTAGAGCTATGGTTAGTGTTATGATTAGGCCTAGAGTTAGGGCTAGTTTTAGTGTTAGTTATAGTGTTAGGGTTAGGGATAGGGGAAAGGATGTGGTTATACCTAGATTGAGAACTAGGGCGAGGGTTGAATTTAGGGTTTAGGCTACGGTTAGGGTTCAGGTTAGGGTTAAGGCTAGGTTTAGGGCTACGATGAGGGCTCTGCTTTGTGTTAGGTTTAAGGCAAGAATTAGGTAGAGTGCTAATATCAGGTCTAGGGATACGGTTAGGGATAATGTTAGTGTTAATTTTATGGCTAGGACTAGTTTAAGGGTTATGTTTAGGGTAAGGATCAGGTTTAGAGCTAGGTGTGTTATTAGAGTAAGTGTCTTGTTCAGAGTTTGAGTTAAATTTTGGTGTAGTTTTAGGGCTCGAATTAGCAATAGGATTAGGGTTAGGGTTCGACAAATTGATAAGGTTAGGTTTAGTGTACAGGTTAGGTTTAGGTAAGAATAAGGTTAGTGTTAGCTATAGGTTTACGGTTAAGCCTAAATGAATAGGGTTAGATTTAGGTTTAGGATTAGGGTTAGTGTTAGGTTTAGTGTAACTGTTAGGATTTGAGCTAGGATTAGGACTACAGCAAGGGTTAGGTTTACCGTTCGGTCTGGGATTAGGTTTACAGTTAGGGTTAGTGTAGGTTTAGAGTTAGGACAAGGGTTAAGTTTACAGTTAGGGTTAGAATAGTTTTAGGGTTAGGGTTAGTGTTATCATGACATTTATAATTATGGTTAGAGTAATGGGTGAGGTTAGAACTATATTAAGCGCTTTGTTTGGGTTAGTCTTATGTTTAGGGTAATGGATAGGTTAGGGCTAGGTTTATATTAGGATTAGGGCTAGGGTTAGAATTAGGGTTAGGTCTAGGGTTACTGCTAGGGTTAGGTTTAGCGTAAGTTTTAGGGTTTGAGCTATGGTTATGGCTAGCATGACGGTTAGGTTTAGTGTCAGGTCTAGGTTTAGGATTAGGGTTAGGTTTAGGGCTAGGGTTAGCATTAGGATTAGGGTTATGTTTAGGGTAATGGATAGGATTAGAGATAGAGTTAGGGCTAGGATTATGGTTAGGATTAAGTCTATGGTTAGGCTTAGGTTTAGGGCCAGTTTTAGGGTTAGGAGTAGGTTTAGGGTAATGATTCGGGTTAGGGTTAAAATGAGGTGTAGGGCTCAGTTTAGGGCTAGGTTTTGGGTTAGGTTAGGGCTAGGATTAGGGCTGAGGCTAATGTAAGAACTAGAGTTATGATTAGGGCTACTTGTAGTGTTACTATTAGGGCTAGATCTAGTTTTAGGGTTAGGTATACTTTTATTTGATGTTTGAGCTAGGGTTAGAGTAAGGTCAGAGTCAGGCCCAAGGTTAGTTTTAGGGTTAGGTTAGGACTGGAATTAGGGCTAATGTTACAGCTAGGTGTAGGGTTAGGTTTTGGTTTAGTTTAAGGTTTAGGGTTAGGGCTATGGCTTGGTTTTGTTTTAGGGCTTGAACTAGATTACGGCTAGTTTTAGGATTAGTGTTAGTGTTAGGGCTAGTGTTAGTGTGATGTTTAGGCTTAGGGTTAGGTTGGACTTAAAGTTATGGCTAGACAAGGGTTAGGGCTATGGCTACCGTTGGGGCTAAAGTTAGGGCAAGTGTTATGGTTATGTTAAGGAATAGGGTTAGATTGAGGAATAGGGATAGGGTGAGAGTGAGAATTAGTCTCAGTGCTAGAGGTAGGGCTAGGGCTAAATTAGGGCTAGGATCAGGTCTAGCATTAGTGCAAGGGTTAAGTCTAGAGTCTGATTTAGGTTTAGATTTGGGTGAAGGGATGGGGTTATAGCAAGGTTCAGAACTAGGGCGAGGGATAGAATTAGGGATAGGGCTAGAGTTAGGGTTTGGGTTAGGATCAAGGTTAGTTATAGGGCTAGGAAGAGGGCTAGCGTTTGTGTTAGGGTTATGGCAAGAATTAGGGCTAGGGTTAATATCAGGTCTAGGGTTATGGTTATGAATAGTTTTTTGGGTAAGATTTATGGCTAGGTTTAGTGTCAGAGTTAGGTTTAGGGTGAGGTTCAAGTTGAGAGCTAGGGGTATTATAATAGTCGGAGTCAGGTTTTGGGTTTGGGTTAGGCTGAGGTTTAGTGTTTTGGCTCAAATTAGCATTAGGTTTGAGTTAGAGTTAGCATAATAGATAAGGTTATGTTTAGGCTTCAGGTTAGGTTTAGGGCTCAGGTTAGTTTTAAGGTAATGGATAGGGTTAGGGTTAGGCCTAGGGTTAGAATTAGGTTTATGGTTATCATTAGAGTAATGGATAGGTTTAGAGCTAGGGTTACGGCTAGGGTTATGTTTAGGATTACGGCTAGATTTAGGGTTAAGGTTAGGGTTAATGATAGGGTTAGGTTTAGGGTATGGGTTATGGTTTGAGCTAAGTTTAGTGCTAAGGATAGGGTTAGGCTTAGGATTAGGTCTAGGATTAGGGTTACCATTTGGGTTAAGTGTATGAACAGGTTTAGATGTCGCATTAGGGGGGGTTAAGGTTAGGTTTAGATTTGGGACTAGGGTTACTGTTATGCTTAGCATAATTTTTAGGTTTTGAGCTAGGGTTAGGACTATGGGAAGGTTTAGGTTTATGGTTAGGTCTAGGGTTAGGTTTACAGTTAGAGTTAGAGTAGGTTTAGGGTTAGGGCTAAGGTTATCATGAAGTTTATGGTTATTGTCAGATGAATTGACAGGTTTAGAGCTAAGGTTATGTGAAGTTTTAAGTTTAGGATTAGGGCTAGGTCTAGGGCTATTGTTATGGTTAGGGTTAGGCTTATAATTTTCTTATGGTTAGGTTAAGGGTAAGGGTCAGGGATTGAGTAAGTTTTAGGGCTAGGTTGAAGCTTCAGGTTAGAAACAGTGCTAGGGATAGAGTAAGGGTTAGGGTTAAGGTTAGGGCTAGGTTTAGCATTAGGTTTAGTGTTATGATTAGGGTAATGGCTAGAGTTAGAGCTAGAGTTTGGGCTACTGTTACAGTTAGGATTAGGGCTAGGATTGGGGTTAGGGTTTGGGCTAGGGTTATGTTTAGGGTAACAGCTAGGATTTGAGCTAGTGTTAGTGCTAGGGCTAGATTGAGGATTAGGTTCAGCCATAGGTCTAGGGACAGGATTATGTTAGGTGTAGGGTTAGAGTTAAGTTTAGGGCTAGGGTTAACTTTAGAGTTAGGATAAGGGTTAGGGTAATGGATATGGTGAGATGTAGGTTTATGTTTAAGTTTAGGGTTAGATTTAATTTTAAGATTAATGTTAAGGCTATGGTTATGTTTAGGTTTATAATACGGTTAAGGTTTTGAGCTAGGTTTAGGGCTATGGCGAGTGTTACTTTTAGGGTTAGGTCTATTGTTATTTTTCTTGTTAGGGTTAGGGTTTCTTTTAGGGTTAAGGCTAGGGTTATCAATACATTTAGGTGTAGGTTTAGGTAAGGTGTAGGTTTAGAGCTAGGTTTAGGGCTAGGGTTAAGTTTAGGTTTAGGGCTAGGGTTAGGGTTTAGAGTAAGTTATAGGTCTAAGTTTATATTTATGGTAGGGTTAGGCTTTGAGCAAAGTTTGAGACTAAGGCTAGGTTTAGGTTTAGGGTTAGGGTTAGGGCTAGTGTTAGGGTTGGGGTTTTGCTAAGGGCTAAATTTAGGCCTAGAATTTTCTCCAGGTTTTGTGTTAGTTTAAGGCATAGAGTTAGACCTATGGGTAATGTAAGAGCTAGGATTATGATTAGGGCTAGTTGTAGGGTTAGGGTTATGGCTATGTCTATTGTTAGGTTTAAGATTTTGGTTAGGGTAAGTTTTGGAGATAGATTTAGTGTTAAAGGCAGGGTCAGTGTTCAGTTTAGAGTTAGAGTTAAGGTTAAAGCCAGAAGTGGGACTAGGTTTCTGTCTAGGGGAGGGTTAGTCATTGCGTTAAGTTAAGGTTTATTGTTAAGGCTAAGGCTAGGTTTTTGTTTAGGTCTAGAGCTAGAATTAAGACTAGATTTAGGATTAGGTTTAGGCCTAGAGTTAGTGATAGGGTCTGGTTTAGGTATAAGTTTACTGGTAGGGCTAGTGTTATGGTTTGGTCTAGCATTAGAGTCAGGTGTAGACCTAGGTTAGTGTTATGGTCAGAATATGGTCAGGGTTATGTTTAAGGTTTGGGATAAGTTTTGAGCTACAATGAGGGCTAGGGTTAGGACTATTAATATGGCGAGAGTTTTCATTATCCTGAGGATTAGGGATAGGTCTAGGTTTATCATTAATGTTAGTGTTTTTCTTAGGTTTAGGCATAGGGTTAAACCTAGTGTTAGGGGTAGGAGTAGGGTTAGGTTTAGTGTTAAAGCTAGGTTTAGGGCTCCAATTAGGGCTAGATTTGTGTCAGTGTTAGGGCTAGGTTTAGGGCAACAGCTTAAGTAAGAACCAGGGTTACATTTAGGGTTAGCTTTAGAGTCAGGGTTAGGGGTAGTTCTAGTGTTAGTGTTAGATTTACGGTTAGGGTGATATTTAGAGCTAGAGTTATTTTTAGAATAAGAGTCAGGTTCAGGGTTAGCTTTAGGGTTTGAATTAAGACTCGAATTAGGGCTAGGTTTACTGTTAGGGTTTGGTTTAAGGTTAGCATCATTTTTAGAGCTAGGGTGAGTGTTAGGATATGAATCAGGGTCAGTGTTAGTTTTAAGGTTATGGTTAGGACTCAATTAGGGATAGGATTAGTTCTTATAGTAGTTTCAGGTTTGGTTTAAGTTAAGGTTTAGGGTTAGGTCTATTGCTCGGTTTTGTTTTAGTCTAGGATTAGGGTTAGGGCTAGTGTTAGTTTTAGGCTTAGATTTAGGGTTAAGGTTATATTTATAGTTGGGTTTAGATCTATGATTGGCTAGAATTAATGATATGGCTAGGGTTAGGGCCAGAGTTAGAGTTATGGTAAGGGAAAGGGTTAGATCTAGGGATAGGGCTAGTGTGAGACTTAGAGTTAGTTATAGGGCTAAAATTAGAGTTAGGGATTTGCATAGGGGTAATTAGGGCTATGAGTAGGGCTAGGGTTAGTGTTCAGCTTAGGCCTAGCGATAAGAATAGGGTTAGGTTTAAGTTTAGGATAAAGAATGGTGTTATAGCTAGGTTTAGATGTATGGTGAATTTTAGAGTTACAGTTAGGGTTCGTGTTGAGTTTAGGGTTATGATTAAGGCAAGGTTTAGGGCTAGGATGAGGGCTAGTGTTTATTTTATATTCAGGGCTACGATTAGTGCTAGGGCTAATATCAGGTCTCAGGTTATGGTTAAAGATAGCTTTAGGGTTAGGCTTATGGCTACGACTAGTGAAGGGTTAGGTTTCGGGTAAGGGTTAGGTTTAGAGCTTGGGGAATTATTAGGATAAGTATTTGGCTTAGGTAAGGATTTAGGTTTATGGCTCAAATTAGAATTAAGGTTATGGTTAGGGTATAGTTAGGGTTTGTTTTAAGGTTCAGGTTTGGTTTATGGTAATTGATACGGTTAGCGTTAGTGATAGGGTTAGTTTAAGCTTAGGGTTAGCATTAGGGTAAGTATTATGGTTAGGGTAATTTATAGGGTAGAGGTTAGATTAGAACTAGAGTTATGGTTAGGAATATGCCTTGAGTTAGTGTTAGAGTTAGTGTTAAATTTAGAGGTAGGGTTAGGGTTAGTGTTATGTTTAGCATAAAGGTTATGTTTTGAGCTAGGATTAGGGCTAGGTTTAGGGATAAGATAATGGTAGGTTTAAGATTAGGGATAGAGTTAGGGCTAGGGTTATCGTTAATATTAGGGTTAGGGTTAAGGTAACGGATAGGGTTAGTTTAGGTTTATATTTGGTTTAGATTTAGAATTAGTGATAGTTTTAGGATTAGAGCTATGGTTATGTTTAGGATTATGGTTAGGTTTATGGTTTGATCTAGATTTAGGGCTATGCTGAATGTTAATTTTAGGGTTATGTCTCTGGTTAGTTTTCCAGTTAGGTTAGGTTTAACATAAGGGTTCTCACCAGGATTGTCAATAAGTTTAGGTTTAGGGTTAAGGTAATGGGTAGGTTTAGAGCTAGGTTTACTGCTTATGATTAGGGCTAGTTTTAGGGTTAGGGTTATGGCTGGGTCTAGAATTAGGTTTAGGTGTTGTTTAGTTTCAGGTTTGGAGGTAGGTTTAGTGTTAAAGGCAGGGTCAGTGTTTGGGTTAGAGGTAAAGTTAGGGTTACAGCCAGAATTAGGACTAGGTTTAAGTCTAGGGTTTGAGTTAGTGTTTGGGTGAGGTAAAGGTTTTTATTAGGGGTAGGGCTAGGATTTTGTTTAGGTCTAGAGCTAGAGTTCAGGCTAGATTTAGGATTAGGTTTAGGTCTATAGATAGTGGTAGGGTTAGGTTTAGGCCTAAGGTTACAAGTAGGGCTAGTGTTAGGGTTTTTTTTTAGGGTTAGGGTCAGGATAGACCTAGGGTATATGTTATGTGCAGAATAAAGGTCAGCGTTGGGGTTAGGGTTTGTGATAGTATTAGAGCTAGAATGAGATCTAGGGTTAGGGATATTAATATGGTTAGGATTTGGTTAGCCTAAGGATTAAGGATAGGTCTAGGTTTACCATTAGGTTTAAGGTTTTGCTCAGGGTATGGTATAGTGTTAGGGCTAGGGTTAGGTTTATGGTTAGGGTTAAAGCTAGGTTTAGGGCTCCGATTAGGACTAGTTTTTGTGTGAGGTTTAAGGCTAGGGTTAGGACAATGGCTAATATAAGAACTAGGGTTACCATTAGGGTTAGAGGTAAGGATAAGTCAAGTGTTAGTGTTAGGTTTAAGATTCGGGTGATATTTATAGCTAGTGTTAGTTTTAGGATATCAGTCAGGTCTGGGTTAGTTTTAGGGTTAGGGTTAGAACTCGACTTAGGGCTAGAGTTACTGTTAGGGTTCAGTTTAATTTAGGATGGTGTTTAGAGCTAGGATGAGTGTTAGAATATAATTCAGGTTCAGGGTTGTATTCAAAGTTATGATTAGGACTCGAATTAGGGCTAGGGTTAGAGCTAGGTGTAGTGCTAGGGTTTGTTTTAAGTTAAGGCTAGAGTTAGGCCTGTTGCTCGATTTTGTTTTAGTGCTATGGTTAGGGTTAGAACTAGTTTTATGATTATCTTTAGGGTTAGGGCTAGGGTTATGGTTAGGTTTACGATTAAGGCTAGATTCAAGGTTTGGTGTTAGATATAGGTCAAGAATTAGGGCTAGGACTATTGTCAGGTGAAGGTTTATATTAAGTGATATTTTTAGGTTTAGGTTTATGACTAGGTAAAATTAATGTGCTAAGTTTAGGGAAAGGGTCAGAATAAAACTGGGGTATTATTAGGGTCAGAGTCAGGCTTCAGCTTTGGGTTAGGTTAAAGTTTAGAGTTAAGGCTCAAATTAGCATTAAGGTTAGAATTAGGGTTAAGGTAATGGATAATGTTAGGTTTAGGGTTCATGTTAGGTTTAAGATAGTGTTAGCTTTAGGGTTAGGCTTAGGATTAGCATTAGGGTTATGGTTATCATTACTGTAATTTATAGGGTTAGACCTAGGATTAGGGCTATGGTTATGGTTAAAATTAAGGCTAGAATTAGGTTTAGGGTCAGGGTTAGTGTGAGGGTTACATTTAAGATTACGTTAAGGGTACGGTTTAGTTTCTGAGCTACAATTTTTGCTATGGTTAAGGTTTATTTAGAGTTTGGGCTAGGTTTATGGTCATGGTAGTGTTACAGTTAGGGTGAGGGTTATCATTAGGTTCAGGGTAATAGGTTTAGATATTAGTTTAAAGATAAGCTTAGGTTTAGGTTAGCCTTAGGTTTAGGTTTAGTATTAGGGTTAGCATTTGAGCTAACTTAGATTTAGGGTTAGGGTTAGGTTCACTGTTAGTTCTAGGATTAGGTTTTGGTTTAGGGTTAGGGTACGTTTACCTTTAGGTCTAGTGTTATCATAGGGTTAAGTTTAGGGTTAGGGTAATGGGGTGGGTTCAAGCTAGGGTTAGGGCTAGGGTTAAGGTTAGGATTAGGGCTGGGGTTAGAGCTATGGTTAGGCCTTGGGTTAGTTTTAGGGTTGGGTTAAGTGTAATGGTTAGGGATTGAGCTAGGTTTAGGGCTAAGATGAGGGTTAGGGATACAGTCAGGGCTAGGGTAGGGTTAGGGTTAGGTTTAGGGCTAGGGTTATCATTAGTTTTAGGGTTATGGTTAGTGTAATGGATAGAGTTAGAGCTAGGCTTTGGGCTATGGTTACAGTTAGGATTAGGGCTAGAATTATTGAGGTTTAGGGTTTGTCTAGGGTTATGTTTAGGGTAAGGTTTAGGGTTTGAGCTAGAGTTAGGGCTAGAACAATGGTTAGGGTTACGTTTAGGGTTATCCTATTGTTAGATTTAGGGCTGTAATTATGGTTAGGTTTTGTGTGAGGTTTAGGGCTTGTGTTAGGGATATGGGTAAGGTTAGAGCTAGAGATATGGTTATGGCTAGATTTAGAATTCATCTAGTGTTAGGGTTAGTTTTGGGGTTAGGCTAAGCTTTATAGCTAGGGTTTTTGTTAGGGTAAGTGTCAGGGTTCAGGTTAGGATTAGGTTTAGTGTTAGAACCAGAATGAGGACTAGGGTTAGGTATAGGGTTAGAGTGAGTGTTTGGTTTGGTTAAGAGATATTGTTAGGGCTAAGGCTAGGGTTATGGCTATATTTAGGATTAGGTTTAGGTCTATTGCTAGTGTTAGTGTTAGGTTTAGGGTTAGGGTTACTGGTAGGGCTAGAGTTAGGTTTTGGATAAAATTTAGGTTCAGGTTTAAACCTACGTTTAGAGTTAGGGTCAGAATAAGGGTCAGGGTTAGGATTAGGATTTGGGTTAAGTTTAGAGCTAGAATGAGGGCTAAGGTTAGTACTAGGAATGGAGTTAAGTTTTGGGGTAGGCATAGAATTAGGGTTAGGACTAGGGTAGCAATAGGGTAAGACTTTGACTAAGTGTAAGAAAATAGGGTTAGAGCTAGGATTAGGACTAGGGATAAGGCTAGGGTTAGGGCCAGGGTTAGGGATAGGGTTAAATTTAGGTTTAAGCTTGAATTAGGGCTAGGTTTTCTGTTAGGTTTAGGGCTATGGCTAATTTAAGTACTGGCATTACTATTAGGGCTAGTTTTAGGGTTAGGTTTAGGGCAAGGTCTAGTGTTAGGATTAGGTTTAGGGATGGGTGATGTGTAGAGCTAGGGTTAGTGTTAAGGTCGGAGTCAGTGTTAGTATTAGTTCTAGAATTAGGGTTAGGACTGAAATTAGGTCTAGGGTTAGGACTAGGTGTAGGGTTATTTTTTGGTTTAGGTTAAGGTTTAGAGTCACTTCTATGACTCTGTTTTGCTTGAGGGCTAGGGCTAGGGTTAGGGCTAATTTTCAAATTAGCATTAGGGTTAGAGCTAGTGTTAGGATGAGGTTTATGTTTAGGTTTAGGTTTATATTTAAAGTTAGGGTTAGATCTAGGTTTAGGGCTACAGTGAAGGCCAGGGCTAGGGTTAGGTCTAGGGTTTGAATTATCATAAGGGATAGGGTAAGAACTAGGAATAGTGCTAGAGTGAGAGTTAGAGTTAGTCTTATTGCTAGGTTTAGATATAGGGTTAGAATTATGGCTTAATTAGGGTTAGGATTAGAGCTAGGGTTAGTATTAAGGCTGAGCCTAGGTTTATGGCTAGGGTTATGGTTATGTTTATGGTTAGGTATGATGTTATAGGTAGCTTTAGAAGTAGGGCGAGGGTTAAAATAAGGTTTAGGTCTATGGTTAGTTAGCATTATGTTTAGGATTAAGGCTAAGAGTAGGGCTAGGATTCGGGCTAGAGTTTGTTCTAATTTAGGGCTTCATTAGGGCTAGGGTTAATGTCAGGTCTAGGGTTATGGTTAGAGATAGTTTTAGGGTTAAGCTTATTAGTGTTAGGATTAGGTTTATGGATATGGTTCGGTTTAAGGTTCAGATTAGGTTTATGGTATGTATAGGTTTAGGGTTAGGAATAGGTTTAGTGTTATAGTAGGGTTAGCATTAGGGTTAGGATTAGGATTAGGGTAATGGATAGCGTTACAGCTGGGGTTAGGGCTAGGTTTATGGTTAGGATTAAGGCTAGGGTTAGTGTTAGGTTTGGGGTAATGGCAAGGGTTAGTGTTAGGGTTAGGTTTAGGGTAAGTGTTAGGGCTAGAATTAGGTTTTTGGTTAGGGTTAAAGTTAGTGTTAGGGCTCTGATTAGGGATAGGTTTTGGGTTTTGGTTAGAGTCAGAATTAGAACTAGGTTTAAGTATAGAGCTAGGGTTAGTCTTTGCTTTAGGTTAATGGTTATTTTAGGGCTAGGGCTAGGTTTTTGTTTAGGACTAGGGCTAGAGTTATGGCTATATTTAGGATTAAGTTTAGGTCTAGTGCTAGTGTTATGGTTAGTTTTAGGTATATGTTTACTGGTAGGGCTAGTGTTAGGGTTTGGTTTAGTGTTAAGTTCAGGCTTTGACCTATTGTTAGTGTTAGGGTCAGAATAAGGGAAGGGTTAGGTTTAGGCTTCGTGTTAGGGTTATTCACAGAATTAGTTCTAGGGTTAGGAATAGTAATTGAGTTAGAGTTTGGGGTAAGCTAAGGGTTACGGTTAGAACTACGGTAGCCTTAGGGTGAGAGTTTGGCTTCGGGTAAGGAATATGTTTAGAGCTAGGTTTTGGGTTAGTGTTAGGTTTAGAGTTAGGGTTAGTGTTAAAGATAGAGTTGAGGTTCAGATTAGCGCTAGGATTTGTGTTAGGTTTAGGGCTCTGGCTAATATAAGAACTAGCTTTACACTTAGAGTTTTAGGGTTAGGATTATGGCTAGGTCTAGTGTTAGGGTTAGGTTTAGGGTTAGGGTGATGTTTAGAGGTAGGGTTAGTTTTAGGGTCAGAGTCAGGGTCAGTATTAGTTGTAGGGATAGGGTTAGCACTAGGTGTAGAATAAGGATTAGATTTAGGTTAAGGCTTAGGATTAGGGCTATAGTTCAGTTTTGTTTGTGGGTATGGCTAGGGTTAGGGCTAGTTTTCTAATTAGAATTAGGTTTAGGGCTAGTGTTAAGGTGAGGTTTAGGATTATAGTTAGGGTAGATTTAGAGTTAGGGTTAGTTCTAGGTTTAGGACTATGGCAAGGTTTAGGCTTATTGTTAGGTGTAGGGTTAGGTTTACAGTTAGGGTTAGAGTAGGTTTAGGGTTAGGGTTAAGGTTATCGTGATGTTCATGGTTAGTGTCAGGGTAATTGATGGGTTTAGAGCTAAGGCTAAGTCTAGTTTTAAGTTTAGGATTAGGGCTAGGGCTAGGGTTAGGTTTAGGGTTAGGCTTATCATTTTCTTATGGTTAGGTTAAGGGTAAGGGTCAGGGATTGAGTAAGTGTTAGGGCTAGGTTGAGGCTTCAGGTTAGAATCAGGACTAGGGATAGAGTAAGGGTTAGGGTTATGGTTAGGGCTAGGTTTAGTGTTATGATTAGGGTAATGGCTAGTGTTAGTGGTGAGTTTGGTCTATGTTTATAGTTAGGATTAGGGCTAGGATTGGGATTAGGGTTTGGGATAGGTTCATGTTTAGGGTAATAGCTAGGGTTTGAGCTAGTGTTAGTGCTAGGGCTAGATCAAGGATTAGGTTCAGCTTTAGGTCTAGGGACAGGATTATGATAGGTTTAGGGTTAGAGTAAAGTTTAGGGCTAGGGTTAACATTAGGTTAGGATAAGGGTTAGGGTAATTGATATGGTTAGATGTAAGTTTTACATTTAGGTTTATGGTTAGATTTAGTTTTAAGATTAATGTTAAGGCTACATTTATGTTTAGGTTTGTGGTTCAGGTTAGGTTTTGAACGAGGGTTAGGGCCATGGCGAGTGTTACTTTTAGGGTTAGGTCCATTATTAGTTTTCTGTTTAGGGTTTTGTTTTGGGTTAAGGCTAGGGTTATCAATACTGTTAGGTATAGGATTAGGTAAGGTGTATGTTTTGAGCTAGGTTGAGGGCTAGGGTTAAGTTTAGGGTTAGGGCTAGGGTTAGGGTTGGGGTTTCGCTTAGGGCTAGGTTTAGGCCTAGAATTCACTCTAGGTTTTGTGTTAGTTTAAAGCATAGAGTTAGAGCTATGGTTAATGTAAGAGCTAGGATTATGATTAGGGCTAGTTGTAGCGTTAGGGTTATGGCTATGTGTAATGTTAGGTTTAGGTTTTTGGTTAGGGTAAGGTTTAGAGATAGATTTAGTGTTAAAGGCAGGGTCAGTGTTCAGTTTAGAGTTAGAGTTCAGGTTAAAGCCAGAATTGGGACTAGGTTTATGTCTAGGGCAGGGTTAGTCATTGCGTTAAGGGTTATTGTTAGGGCTAAGGCTAGGTTTTTGTGTAGGTCTAGAGCTAGAATTAAGGCTAGATTTAGGATTAGGTTTAGGCCTAGAGCTAGTGATAGGGTCTGGTTTAGGTATAAGTTTACTGGTAGGGCTAGTGTTATGGTTTGGTCTAGCGTTAGAGTCATGTTTAGACCTAGGTTAGTGTTATGGTCAGAATAAGGGTCAGGGTTATGTTTAAGGTTTGGGATAAGTTTTGAGCTACAATGAGGGCTAGGGTTAAGACTATTAATATGGCGAGAGTTTACATTACCCTGAGGATTAGGGATAGGTCTAGTGTTACCATTATTGTTAGAGTTTTTCTTAGATTTAGGGATAGGGTTAAACCTAGTGTTAGGGGTAGGGGTAGGGTCAAGTTTAGGGTTAAAGCTAGGTTTAGGGCTCCAATTAGGGCTAGATTTGTGTTAGTGTTAGGGCTAGGGTTAGGGCAACAGCTAAAGTAAGAACCAGGGTTACAATTAGGGTTAGCTTTAGAGTCAGGGTTAGGGGTAGTTCTAGTGTTAGTGTTAGATTTACGGTTAGGGTGATATTTAGAGCTAGAGTTATTTTTAGAATAAGAGTCAGGGTCAGGGTTAGCTTTAGGGTTTGAATTAAGACTCGAATTAGGGCTAGGTTTACTGTTAGGGTTTGGTTTAAGGTTAACATCATTTTTAGAGCTAGGGTGAGTGTTAGGATATGAATCAGGGTCAGTGTTAGTTTTAAGGTTATGGTTAGGACTCAATTATGGCTAGGATTAGTTCTTATAGTAGTTTCAGGTTTGGTTTAATTTAAGGTTTAGGGTTAGGTCTATTGCTTGGTTTTGTTTTAGTCTAGGATTAGAGTTAGAGCTAGGTTTACAATTAGTATTAGGATTAGGGCTAGTGTTAGTTTTAGGCTTAGATTTAGGGTTAAGGTTATATTTACAGTTGGGTTTAGATCTATGATTGGCTAGAATTAATGATAGGGCTAGGGTTAGGGCCAGAGTTACAGTTATGTTAAGGGATAGGGTTAGATCTAGGGATAGAGCTAGTGTGAGATTTAGAGTTAGTTATAGGGCTAAAATTAGATTTAGGGAATTGCATAGGGGTAATTAGGGCTAGGATTAGGGCTAGGGTTAGTGTTCAGCTTAGGCCTAGTGATAAGAATAGGGTTAGGTTTAAGTTTAGGCTAAAGAATTGTGTTATAGCTAGGTTTAGATGTATGGTGAGGGTTAGAGTTAATGTTAGGGTTTGGGTTGAGTTTAGGGTTATGATTAATGCAAGGTTTAGTGCTAGGATGAGGGCTAGTGTTTATTTTATATTCATGGCTACGATTAGTGCTAGGGCTAATATCAGGTCTCAGGTTATGGTTAAAGATAGTTTTAGGGTTAGGCTAATGGCTATGACTAGTGAAGGGTTAGGTTTCGGGTAAGGGTTAGGTTTAGAGCTCGGGGAATTATTAGGAAATGTATTTGGCTTAGGTAAGGATTTAGGTTTATGGCTCAAATTAGCATTAATGTTAGGGTTAGGGTATAGTTAGGGTTTGTTTTAAGGTTCATGTTTGGTTTATTGTAATTGATAGGGTTATCGTTAGTGATAGGGTTAGTTTAGAATTAGGGTTAGCATTAGGGTAGGGGTTATGGTTAGGTTAATTTATATGGTAGAGGTTAGATTAGAACTAGAGTTATGGTTAGGAATATGGCTTGAGTTAGTGTTAGAGTTAGTGTTAAATTTAGAGTTAATGTTTTGGTTAGTATTATGTTTAGCATAAAGGTTAGGTTTTGAGCTAGGATTAGGGCTACGTTTAGGGTTAGGTTTAGGGATAAGATAATGGTAGGTTTAAGATTAGGGTTAGTGTTAGGGCTAGGGTTATCATTAATATTAGGGTTATGGTTAAGGTAATGGATAGGGTTAGTTTAGGTTTAGATTAGGTTTATATTTAGAATTAGTGATAGTTTTAGTATTAGAGCTATGGTTATGTTTAGGATTATGGTTAGGTTTATGATTTGATCTAGAGTTAGCGCTATGCTGAATGTTAATTTTAGGGTATGTCTCTTGTTAGTTTTCCAGTTAGGGTTAGGTTTAACATAAGGGTTCTCACCAGGATTGTCAATAAATTTAGGTTTAGTTTTAGGGTAATGGTTAGGTTTAGAGCTAGGTTTACTGCTTATGATTAGGGCTAGTTTTAGGGTTAGGGTTATGGCTGGGTCTAGAATTAGGTTTAGGTGTTGTTTAGTTTCAGGTTTGGAGGTAGGTTTAGTGTTAAAGGCAGGGTCAGTGTTTGGGTTAGAGGTAAAGTTAGGGTTACAGCCAGAATTAGGACTAGGCTTAAGTCTAGGGTTTGAGTTAGTGTTTGGGTGAGGTAAAGGTTTTTATTAGGGGTAGGGCTAGGATTTTGTTTAGGTCTAGAGCTAGAGTTCAGGCTAGATTTAGGATTGGGTTTAGGTCTATAGATAGTGGTAGGGTTAGGTTTAGGCATAAGGTTACAAGTTGGGCTAGTGTTAGGGTTTTTTTTAGGGTTAGGGTCAGGATAGCCCTAGGGTATATGTTATGTTCAGAATAAGGGTCAGCGTTGGGTTTACGTTTTGTGATAGTATTAGAGCTAGAATGAGATCTGGGTTAGGCATATTAATATGGTTAGGATTTGGTTAGCCTAAGGATTAAGGATATGTCTAGGTTTACCAATAGGTTTAAGGTTTTGCTCAGGGTAAGGTATAGTGTTAGGGCTAGGGTTAGGTTTATGGTTAGGGTTAAAGCTAGGTTTAGGGCTCCGATTAGGACTAGTTTTTGTGTGAGGTTTAAGGCTAGGGTTAGGGCAATGGCTAATATAAGAACTAAGGTTACAATTAGGGTTAGAGTTAGGGATAGGTCTAATGTTAGGTTTAGGTTTAAGATTCAGGTGATATTTATAGCTAGGCTTAGTGTTAGGATATCAGTCAAGTCAGGGTTAGTTTAGGGTTAGGGTTAGAACCCGAATTAGGGATAGGGTTACTGTTAGGGTTCAGTTTATATTTAGGGTGGTGTTTAGAGCTAGGATGAGTGTTAGAATATAATTCAGGTTCAGAGTTATTTTTAAGGTTATGCTTAGGACTCGAATTAGGGCTAGGGTTAGATCTAGGTGTAGTGCTTGCATTTGTTTTAATTTAAGGTTAGTGTTAGGCCTGTTTCTCGATTTTGTTTTAGTGTTATGGTTAGGGTTAGAGCTAGTTTTATGATTAGCTTTAGGGTTGGGGCTAGGGTTATGGTTAGGTATAGGATAAGGCTAGATTCAAGGATTGGGCTAGATTTTGTGTTAGGTATAGGTCAAGATTTAGGGCTAGAACTAATGTCAGGTCAAGATTTATATTAAGTGATATTTTTAGGGTTACGTTTATGGCTAGGTCAAATTAAAGTGTTAAGTTTAGGGAAAGGGTCAGAATAAGAGCTGAGGTATTATTAGGGTCAGAGTCAGGCTTCGGGTTTGGGTTAGGTTAAAGTTTAGGTTTAAGCCTCAAATTAGCATTAAAGTTAGAATTAGGGTTAAGGTAATGGATAGTGTTAGGTTTAGGGTCCAGATTAGGTTTAAGATAGTGATAGTTTGAGGATTAGTCTTAGGGTTAGCATTAGGGTTATGGTTATCATTAGGGTAATTTATAAGCTTAGACCTAGGGTAGGGCTATGGTTATGGTTAAAATAGGGCTAGAATTAGGGTTAGTGTCAGAGTTAGGGAGAGGGTTACAGTTAGGATTAGGTTTAGGGTTTGAGCTAGGATTTTTGCTATGGCTAAGGTTTATTTAGAGTTTGGTCTAGTTTTATGGTCAGGGTTAGTGTTACAGTTAGGGTGAGGGTTATCATTAGGATAAGGGTAATTTGTTTAGATGTCAGGTTAGATTTAGGTTCAGGTTTAGAATTAGGTTTAGGATTTGAGCTAACTTAGATTTAGTGTTAGGGTTTAGGTTCACTATTAGCTCTAGGATTAGGTTTCAGTTTGGGTTTAGGGTACATTTACCTTTAGGTCTAGTGTTATCATTCGGGTTAAGTTTAGGGTTATGGTAATGGGTAGGGTTCGACCTAGGGTTTGGGCTAGGGTTAAGGTTAGGTTTAGGGCTGCGGTTAGGGCTATGGTTAGACCTTGGGTTAGTGTTAGGGTTAGGTTAAGTATAATGGTTAGGCTATTGAGCTAGGTTTAGGGCTAAGGTGATGGTTAGGGTTAAGGTCAGGGCTAGGGTAGGGTTAGGGTTAGGTTTAGGGCTAGAGTTAGCGTTAGTTTTACGGTTATGGTTAGTGTAATGAATAGAGTTAGAGCTAGGCTTTGGGCTTTGTTTACAGTTAGGATTAGGGCTAGAGTTAGTGAGGTTTAGAGTTTTGGCTAGGGTTATATTTAGGGTACGGTTTAGGGTTTGAGCTAGAGTTAGGGCTAGAACAAGGGTTAGGGTTAGGTTTAGGGTTACGGCTAGTTTTAGGGTTAGGGTTATGCTTAGGGTTAGGTTTAGGCTGTAATTATGGGTAGGTCTTGTGTGAGGTTCAGGGCTTGTGTTAGGTATATGGGTAATGTAAGCGCTACAGTTATGTTTATGACTAGATTTAGAGTTCGTCTAGTGTTAGGGTTAGTTTTTGGGTTAGGATAATTTTTAGAATTAGGGTTTTTGTTAGGGTAAGTGTCAGGGTTCACGTTAGGTTTAGATTTAGTGTTAGTCCAGAATGAGGACTAGGGTAGGTCTATGGATAGAGTGAGTGTTTGGTTTGGTTAAGGGATATTGTTAGGGCTAAGGCTAGGTTTATGGCTACATTTAGGATTATGTTTAGTTCTATTGCTAGTGTTAGTGTTAGGTTTAGGTTAGGGTTACTGGTAAGGCTAGTGTTATGTTTTGGATAAATTTAGGGTCAGGATTAAACCTAGGTTTAGTGTTAGGGTCAGAATAAGGGTCAGGGTTAGTGTTTGGGTTAAGTTTAGAGCTAGAATGAGGGCTAAGGTTAGTACAAGGAATGGAGTTAAGATTTGGGGTAGGCATAGAATTAGGGTTAGGACTATGTTAGCTAGAGGGTAAGGGTTTGAATAAGTGTAAGACATAGGGTTAGAACTAGGATTAGGACTATGGATAAGGCTAGGGTTAGGGCCAGGGTTAGGGTTAGGGTTAAAGTTAGGTTTAAGCTTGAATTAGGTTTAGGTTTTGTGTTAGGTTTAGGGCTATGGCTAATTTAAGAACTGGCATTACGATTATGGCTAGTTTTAGGGTTAGATCTAGGGTGAGGTCTAGTGTTAGGATTAGGTTTAAGGATAGGGTGATGTGTAGAACTAGGTTTAGTTTTAAGGTCGTAGTCAGTTTTAATATTAGTTCTAGAGTTAGGGTTAAGTCTAGGGTTAGGACTAGGTGTAGGGTTAGGTTTTGTTTAAGGTTAAAGTTTAGAGTCACTGCTATGGCTCTGTTTTGCTTGAGGGCTAGGGCTAGGTGTAGGACTAATTTTCAAATTAGCATTAGGGTTAAAGCTAGTGTTAGGGTGTAGTTTAGGTGTAGGTTTAGGGTTATATTTAGAGTTAGGGTTAGATCTAGGTTTAGAACTACATGAAGGTTAGGGCTAGGATTAGGTCTAGGGTTTGAAATATCATAAGGGATAGTGTAAGATCTAGGGCTAGTGCTAGAGTGAGAGTTAGAGTTAGTCTTAATGTTAGGTTTAGATATAGGGTTAGAATTATGGGTTAATTAGGGATAGGATTAGAGCTAGGGTTAGTATTAAGGCTGACCCTAGGTGTATGGCTAGGCTAATGTTTATGCTTATGGACAGATATGATGCTATGGCTAGCTTTAGAACTAGGGCAAGGGTTAAAATTAAGTTTAGTTCTATGGTTAGTTAGGGTTAGGTTTAGGATTAAGGCTAAATTTAGCGCTAGGATTTGGGCTAGAGTTTGTTCTAGTATTAGGGCTTCATTAGTGCTAGGGCTAATGACAAGTCTAGGTTATGGTTAGAGATAGTTTTAGGGTTAAGCTTATTAGTGTTAGGATTAAATTTATGGATATATTTAGGTTTAGGGTTCAGGTTAGTTTTATGGTAATGACAGGTTTATGGTTAGGAATAAGTTCAGGGTTATCCTAGGGTTAGGATTAGGATTAGGGTAATGGATAGGGTTACAGCTGGGGTTAGGGCTAGGTTTATTGTTAGGATTAAGGCTAGGGTTAGGGTTAGGTTTTGGGTAATGGCAAGGGTTAGTTTTATGGTTAGGATTAGGGTAAGTGTTAGAGCTAGAATTAGATTTTTGGTTAGGGTTAATGTTAGTGTTAGGTCTCGGATTAGGGATAGGTTTTGGGTTAGATTAGGGCTAGATTTTGGGGTTCAGCTAATGTAAGAACTTTTTTTAGGGTTAGGGTTAGGGCTAGGTATAGGGTTAGGTTTAGGTATAGGTTTTGAGTGATGTTCAGAGCCAGGGTTAGTGTTAGGGTCAGAGTCAGGGTCAGGGTTTGTTTTAGGGTTAGGTGTAGCACTCAAATTAGAGTTAGTTTTAGGTCTAGGTGTAGGTTTAGGTTTTGGTTTATGTTAAAGGTTATGGTTAGGGCTATGGCTTGGTTGTTGATTAGGGCTATTACTAGGTTAAGTAAAGTTTTAGGATTAGCATTATTATTTCAGCTTGTTTTAGTGAGAGGTTTAGCTTAGGGTTAGGGTTTGATTTAGAGTTAGGCTTAGATATAAGATTAGGGCTAGAGCTAGGGTTAGGGCTAATGTAAAGGCAAGTGATAGGAATATGGTATGGGATAGTGTTAGCACTAGAAATATCACTAGGGTGAGAGTTAGAGTTAGTCTTAGGGCTAGGTTTACGTTGGGTTTAGGAGTAAATTAGGGCTAGGATTACGTCTAGCATTTGTATTAGGGTTAGACATAGGTTTAGGTTTGGGGATAGGTTTAGGTTTAGAGGAAGGGATGGGGTTAGAGCTAGTTTTAGAGTTAGGTTGAAGGTTAGAATTTTGGTTACTTCTAGGGTTATGGTTTGGTTTAATAATAAGGCTAGGTTTAGGGCTAGGATGTGGGCTCATGTTTGTTTTATGGTTATGGCAAGAATTAGGGCTAGGGCTCCTATCAGGTCTAGGCTTACATTAGGCATAGATTGAGGGTTAGATTTATGGCTAGGTCTAGTGTAAGGGTTAGGTTTAGGGTAAGGGTGAGGTTTAGAGCTAGGGGTATTATTACAGTTAGAATTAGGTTTCAGGTTTGATTTATGTTAGGGTTTAGGTTTAGACTTGAATTAGCATTAGGTTTTGGTTAGGGTAATGATAGGTTTAGGTTTAGGGTTCATGTTAGGTGTAGGGTAATTGATAGGGTTAGAGTTAGCAAAGGGTTAGGGATAAGCCTATGGTTATCTTTGTGTTAGGATTGAAGCATGATTTGTGGTTTGGATGAGGGCTAGGTTTTGTGTTAGGGTTAGGGCAAGTTTTAGAGATAGTGATAATATCAGGTTTAGGGTTACAGCTATGGATAGTTATATGGTTAGATTCATGGCTAGGTCTAATATTAGGTTTAGGGTAAGGGCCAGGTTAAGGGTAAGGTGTATTTTTAGGGTCAGGGACAGGATTCAGTTTTGTGTTAGGTTAATAATTAGGATTACACCTCAAATTAGCATTAGGGTTAAAATTAGCCTTAGGTTAATGAATAGGTTTAGGTTTAGGATTTAGGTTAAAATAGGGTAATTGGTAGGGTTAGGGTTAGTGATAGGGTTAGGGTTAGGCCTAGGGTTTGCATTTGGGTTAGGGTTATATTTAGGGTAATGAATAGCAGTAGAGCTAGGGTTAGGCCTAGGGTTTTGGATAGAAATAGGGCTAGAGTTAGGGTTAGGGTTAGGGCTAGGGCTATGTTTAGGTTTCAGGGTACAGGATATGTTTTGAAGTAAGGTTAGAGCTAGGGTGAGTGTTAGGTTTAGGATTATGTCTAGGGTTAGATTTATGGTTAAGGTTAGGGTTAGTGTTAGGGTTAGGGCTAAGGTTATCTTTAGAGTTAGGTTAATGGATAGGGATAGATATCAGGTTAGGATTAGGCGTAGTTTTAGGTTTAGGGTTAGTGTTAGGGTTAGGGCTAAGATTATCATTAGAATTAGGGTAATGGATAGGTTAGATTTCAGGTTAGGGTTGAGGTAATTTTAGGTTTAGGGTTAGTGTTAGGGTTTGGGCTAGGGTTAGTGTCAGAGTAAGCATTAGCTTTTTATCTAGGGTTAAGGCTACAATGAGGGTTAGGTTTAGGGTTATGTGTAGTATTATGTTTACAATTAGGATTAGAGCTAAGTTTATCATTAGGGTTAAGGTTCGGTTTAGGCTAATGGATAATTGTAGAATAGTATTAGGGCTAGTGTTAACATTATGATTAGGGCTAGGTTTAGGTTTAGGTTTATGGAAAGGGCTAGGGTTATGTTTAGTGTTTGATTTTGGTTTTACCTAGTGTTAAGATTAAGGCGAGTTTTAAGGTTAGCATGAGGGTTAGGCTTAGGATAAGGAATAAGTTTTGGTTAGGATTAGGGTTACACTTTGGGCTACATTTAGGCCTAGGATTAGGGCTAGGTATTTTGTTAGGTTTAGAGCTAGTTTTAGTGCTGTGGTAAAGTAAGGGTTATGTTTACCATTTTGGCTAGGCCTAATGGTAGATTTAGGTTTCGGTTAGCATCAGTTTTATAGCTAGGATTAGTGTTAGTGTCTGGGTCTGTCTTTGGTAAGTGTCTTTGGTAAGGGTTATTGCCTGAGCCAGAATTAGGATTGGTTAGGTCTAGAGGTAAGGTTGGTGTTTGGCTTAGGTTAAGGGTTATCATTAGAGCTAGGGCTATGTTTTTGTTTTGGTCTTTGCTAAAGATATGTCTGGATTTAGGATTAGATTTAATCTAGGTCTAGTATTAGGGTTACGTTTAGATATAGGGTTGTGGATAGGGCTAGTGTTAGGGTTTGGTTTAGATTGAGGGTCAGAATAAGGGTCAGGGATAGGTTTAGAATTTGGGTTATTGTTATAACAAGAATGAGTGCTAGGGTTAGGACTAGTAATAGGGTTAAATTTTGGGTTAGACTAAGCATTAGTTTTAGGACTAGGGTTAGCATTAGGATTGGGGTTTGGCTAGGGTAAAGATAAGGTTAGAGCTAAATTAGAGCTAGGGTTTGGGTTAGGTTTAGGGCTAGTGTTAGGGTTAGGGTGAAATCTAGGGTTAGGTCTCAGATTTGGGCTAGGTTTTGGTTAGTATTAGTTTTAAGATTATCGTTAGTGTATGATCTAGGGTTTTGATTAGAATTAATTTTAGAATTAGGGTTAGGACTAGGTCGCGTGTTAGAGTAAGTTTTAGGTTTAGGGTGATGTTTAGAGGTAGGGTTAGTGTTAATGTCAGAGACAAGTTCAAAAGTAGTTTTAGGGTTAAGATTATGAGTAGAATTAGGGCTAGTCTTAGGGCTAGAGGTAAAGTTAGGCTTTGGTTGCTTTGGTTTAGGTAAAAGTTTAGGGTTAGTGTTATTGTTCAGTTTTGTTTTAGGGCTAAGCCTTTGATTAGGGCTTGTTTTAGGATTAGCGTTAGGGTCAGGACTGGTGTTAGGGTGAGGTTTAGGTGTAGAATTAGGGTTAGATTTAGTGTGAGGTTTAGATCTAGGGTTAGGGCAAGGTTTAAGGTCAGGGCTAGTGTTATTCTAGACTATGGCTAGGAATAAGGTTATAGTAAGTGATAGGGTTAGAATTAGGGCTAGGGCTATGGCGGAGTTGTCTTGAAACTAGGATTAGGATTAGGTTTAGAATTCGTGGGAGTGTTATTGTTGGGGTTAGTCCTAGAGTTAAGGTTAGGGCTAGAGTTAGTGTTAGGGTTAGGGTTTGGGTTAGGTTTACGGTAAGCAATGGGGTTATAAATAGGTTTAGGGATAGGGAATATGTTAGAATTAGGGTTAGGGTTATGATTAAGGCTAGGTTTTGATCTAGGATGAGAGCTAGTGTTCGTGTTATGGTTAGGGCTACAATTAGGGCTGGGCTAATGTCAGGTCTAGGGTTACAGATAGGAATATATTTTGAGTTATGTTTATGGTTAGGTCTAGTGTAAGGGTTAGATTTAGAGTAAGGGTCAAGTTTAGTGCTATGTGTATTATTAAGGTCAGTGTACAGCTTATTGTTTGGTTTAGGTTAAGGTTTAGGTTTACGGCTCGAATTAGCATTAGTGTTAGAGTTAGGGTTAGGATAATGAATAAGCTTAGGATTAGGGTTCAGGTTAGTTTTAGGGCAATGGATAGGTTTAGGGATTGTGATAGGCTTAGGGTTAAGCCTAGGCTTAATAATATGGTTAGGATTATAGTTAGGTTAATGGATATGTTTAGAACTAGGATTAGGTCTATGGTTAAGGTTAGGATTAGGGCTAGTGTTAGGTTAGGGTTTGGGATAGGACTTGGGTTATGTTAAGGGTAAAGTTTAGGCTTTGAGCTACGGTTAGGTCTAAAGCAAGGCTTAGGGTTAGGGTTAGGGTAGAGTTAGATTTAGGGTTATGCTTAGGGCTATGTTCAGGCCTAGGATTAGGGCTAGATTTTGTGCTAGTTTAGGCCTAGGGTTAGGGCTATGGGTACTGTAAGACATAGGGTTATGATTAGGGCTATTTTTAGGGTTAGGGTTATGGCTAGGTGTAGTGTTAGGTCTAGGTTTTGGGTGAGTGTCAGGTTTATAGCTAGGTTCAGTGTTAGAATCAGGGTCAGGTCTTGGGATATGGTTAGGGTTAGTGTTAGAGCCAGAATTAGCACTAGGTGTAGGTGTAGGAGTAGGGTAAGTATTTGTTTTATATTAAGAGTTATTGCAGGGCTAGTGCTAGTTTTTTTTTTGTTGTTGTTGTTGTTTGTTTGTTTGTTTGTTTTTTAAGTCTAGGGCTAGAGTTAGGGTTAGCTTTGGGTCTAGTTCTTGTGTTAGGCTTATGTATAGGTATAAGGTTACCAGTAGGGCTAGTGTTAGTATTTGGTTTAGGGTTACGGTCATGTTTAGACCTAGGTTTACTCTTAGGGCCAGATGAGGGTCAGGGTTAGGTTTAGAGGAAGAATGAGGGCTAGGGTTAAGACTAGTAATATAGTTAGTGTTTAAGTAAGGTAAGGATTAGGATTAGAACTCACATTAGCCTTTGGGTTAGGGTTTGGCTTAGTGTAAGTAATAGGGTTAGAGTTAGGGATAGGGCTAGTGTTAGGGTTAGAGTTAGGGCTAGTATTAGGGTTAAACCTAGGGTTAGGGCTCGGATTAGGGGTCGAATTTATGTTAGGGTTGATGCTATGGATAGGACAATGACTAATGTATGAACTAGGGTTTTGAATAAGGCTAGTTTTAGGATTAGGTTAAGTCTAGATGTAGTGTTATTAATGTTATTAATGTAAGGGTGATTTTTAGAGCTAGGATTAGTGTTTCGGTCAGTGTCAGAGTAAGGGTTAGTTCTAGACTTAGTTTTAGGACTATTTGTAGGGTTAGCATTTGATTTAGGTTAAGGGTTAGGATTAGGGCTGTGGCTTGGTTTTGGTTTATGGTTAGTGCTATGGATAGGGCCAGTTTTACAATTAGCATTATGGATATGGGTAGTGTTAGGGTTTGTTTTAGGCTTATTGTTAAAGTTAAATTTAGAGTTAGGTTTAGATTTAGACTTAGGCTTAGATCTAGGGTTAGGAATAATGCTAAGGGTAGAACTAGGACTAGGGCTAGGGCAAGAGTTAGAGTTAGTCTTATGGCTAGGTTTAGAGTTAGGATAGGATTAAATAAAGGCTAGGATTAGCATTAGGCTTTGGGTTAGGCCTAGGTTTAGGGCAAGGGTTAGAGTTAGGTTCTGTGTTAGGGTTAGGGCTAGGTTTAGGGCAATGATTAATATAAGAAATAGGGTTACCATTAGGGTTAGTTTTAGTGTTAGGATATGTGTTAGATTCGGTGTTAGGGTTAGGTTTAAGGTTAGGGTGATATGTTTAGCTAGGTTTTATATTAGGATAGGATTCAGGGTCAGGTGGAATGTTAGGGTTATTGTTAGGACTCGAATTAGGGCTAGGGTTACTTTTAGGGTTCAGTTTAAGGTGAGGGTGGTGTTTAGAGCTAGGGTGAGTGTTAGGATATGAGTCAAGGTCAGGGTTGGTGTTAAGGTTAGGGTTAGGACTCGAATTAGGGCTAGGGTTAGGTCTAGTTGTAGTGTTAGGGTTTGGTTTAAGTTATGGTTTAGGGTTAAGGCTAAAACTTGGTTTTGTTTTAGTCCTAGTGTTAGATTAGGGCTAGTGTTAGTGTTAGGCTTAGGCTTAGTGACTGGGTTAGGGTTAAATTTGGATATAGAGTTAGATCTAAAGCTAGGGACAGAACTAATGATAGGGCAAGTGTTATGGCTATGTTTAGGCTTATGGTAAAGGATAGGGTTAAAACTAGGGATAGGGCTAGGGTGAGAGTTTGTCTTAGGTCTAAGGTTAGGGTTAGGGTTAGAGATAGGGCTCAATTAGGGCTAGGATTAGGGCTAGATTTAGTGTTTAGTTTAAGCCTAGGGTTAGAGTTAGGGTTAGGGTTTAGAGTTTAGGTTTAGAATTAGGCCAAATTTGGCGTAAGTGATGGCTTTTTAGCTATGTTTAGAGGTAGGGTGAAGAGTGTAATTAGGATTAGGATTATGATTATTGTTAGCATTATGATAAACGCTAGGTTTATGGCTAGGATGAGGGATAGGGTACATTTTTTTAGGGTTAGGGCTATGATTAGTGCTAGGGCTAATTTCAGGTCCAGAATTATCGTTAAAGATATTTTTAGGGTTAGGATTATGATCACGACTATTTGAAGGGTTAGGTTTAGGGTTAGTGTCAGGTTTAGAGCTAGGGGTATTATTAGGGTCAAGTTCTGAGTTAGGGTTTGGGATAGGTTAAGGTTTAAATTTAGGGCTCAAATTAGCATTAGGGTTTTGATTATGGTTATGGTTATGGTAATGGATAGAGTTAGAAATCAGTTTAGGGCTTGGGTCATGGTAATGATTAGGGCTAGGTTTGGGTTAAGTAAGTGCTAGGGTTAGGGTTATGGCTTATGTAAGTACTAGGGTCATTATTATGGCTAACTTTAGTGTTTTAGGGCTAAATTTAGTGTTAGGTTTATGGTTAGGATTAGGGTGATGTTTAGACCACGGGTTAGTGTTATAGTCAGAGTAAGGGTCAGGGTTAGCTTTACAGTTTGGCTTAAAACTCGAATTAAGGAAGGGGTTAGGGCTAGGTGTAGGGTTAGGGTTTGGTCTAGGTTAAGGGTTAGGGTTAGAGCTTTAGCTCAGTTCAGTTTTAGGGCTAGGGTTATGGTTAGGGCAAATTTTAGGATTAGTGTTAGGGTTAAGGCTATTCTTAGAATTAGGCTTAGGCTTCAGTTTAGGGTTTAATTAAGAATTAGGTTTTTATCTGAGGTTAGTGCTAGGGCTAAGGATAGGGCAAGGGTTAGGACTAGGATTTGGCATAGGGTTAGTTTTATGGGAAGGGAGAGGATTAGAATGAGTGATAGGGCCATTGTGAGATTTAGAGTTATTCTTAGGGCTAGGATTAGGGTTAGGGTTAGGGATAGGGCTAAATTACAGCTAAGGTTATAGTTACAGCTAGGGTTAGAGCTAGTTTTAGAATTAGTATCAGTGTTTGGGTTAGTTTTAGGCATAGGCATCGAGTTAGGGTTAGATTTAAAGTTAGTTTTCAATCTAGTGTTAACGCTAAAGGTAAGTATAGGGCAATTGTGAAAACAAGGGTTAGGGTTAGGGTTACGTTTAGGGTAAGGGATGTGATTTTGGCTAGGTTTAGGGCTAGGGCAAGGGTTAGTATTAGGGTTAGGGCAGAGTGTTGGCAGCAGGTCCACCCTGGCCCCTGGAGCCCAACCTCCACTAGTTTGTTCTGCATGCCAGTGTGGCCAGCTCACAAGGCCATGGCGAACTTGCGGTTTTTCTGTTCCTGCTTGTCCGTCTGAGACATATGTGTCCCATGGGAAGGCCTTGACCTTTTCCGGTCTGATGGACTTCTTGTTAAGGGAGGTTTCGGTACCTGACAATAATAGATGTTGAAACTAAATTTCTCCCCCCTCCCTCCTGCTTTTGGGTAGTTTTCCACTTCTGCTGCTTGGGGTATAAAAAAGGTGTGTTAGCAATAAAGGGTATTGACTCCTGGATGAAGAACCTTGGTGTCCTGTGTGTCTTTTAACCTTGCCGTCCCTCTCCGGACTCGGCTCCCTTGGCCGGACGCGGAAATTGGAGGTTCCCACCGAGATCCGGAAAGCAGGGGTAAGCGGACGGGGCTCACCTTCTAAGAAAGAAGGGGGAGGATTGGTTTAAATATAATTTAAAGAGACAGGGTACGTACCATGGGTAACTCAACAGCGAAGGTTCGTCTGGCCAACAAACTGAAAGAGCTGTTAAATACACAAGGAACAGGAATAAAAACTAAGACTGCAACCGAATTCGTTGAAATTATTGCCCAGGCTTGTCCTTGGTTTCTGACAGGTGGATTTCTCAATAATAGTGACTGGGACCTGGTGAGACATGACCTTTAGAAATTATTGAGGGACCGGGGCTCGGACAGTGTCCCAGTTGCCACCTTTTCCTTATGGAGGTTGGTAAAGGATGCTTTATTAACAGATAAAGTAAAGATCAAGCATCAGCTTGCTGAATGTGAACAGGCCCTTAATCAGGTGCAGGAGGAGCAAATGGCAGAATCCTTAAAGGATGAGTGTCCCCTTGAGGACTCAGGCTCAGGGGGTAGGAAACGCCTCCAGATTTCTAAGCCCGAAAAGGATCCTGAGGACCTCAGTTCTCTCTCTGAGGAAGAGGAGGGATTAGAAAGGGAGATAGAGGAACCAGAACATCGCCTTAAAAGGGCAAATGTGAGGGTGCCTAGGGCCCCCTCAATTGCGACACCTCCTCCCTATAATCCTGATTGGAATGAGGACGCCCCTACTAGACGGGCGGGGGTCCACTGGAGTTCTAGAGTGGCTCAGGTTTTTCCAATGATTGAAAACGTCAATGCTGATGGACAGCCGGCCAGAGCCCATGTCCCCCTAACCTTCAAGGACATAAAACAGCTTAAGGAGGCAGTCATTAATTATGGACCTCATGCCCCTTTCACATTGACCCTCTTCGAGTCCTTCTCAGCCAGTCAACTAATACCTAATGATTGGCAGCACCTTTGCAGGGCTGTGTTATCTGGAGGGGATTTCTTATTGTGGAAAATTGAATATCATGAAAGGTGCCGCGAGCTGGCTCAGATTAACCTGAATGCGGGCCATCAACGGCGAAATGCTGAAATGTTAACAGGAACTGGGCAGTATGCCACCATAGGCCAACAAATTAGTTACAACCCAGGGGTTTATGCTCAAATAGCCTCAGCTGCGGTCCATGCCTGGAAAGCCCTGCCCCTTTCTAAGACTGAAGCAAAAATTTCCAAGATCTCTCAAGGGCCCTCTGAACCTTATTCGGACTTTATAGCCCACCTAATGCAGGCGGCTGGAAAAATATTCCCTAATCTGGAACAGGCTATGCCACTTATTAGACAACTGGCATATGAAAACGCTAACACTTACTGCCAAAATGCTATTAAGTCCTCCCGGGCCAAAAGTATAGATGACATGATTCGAGCATGCAAAGATATAGATGGGCCTCATATTACTGGTCAGGTTTTGGCTGCTGGCCTTAAGACTGGAATACAAAAATCTGATAACAAGGGAACCTGCTCTAAGGGGTGTTTTAAGTTTGGGAAAGAGGGACATATAAGGAGAAACTGCCCGGAAAGGAGCGAGGATGCTGGCAGAGGGATGCCTGGAATTTGTCCTTGATGTCATAAAGGAAATCATTGGATCAGTGAGTGCAGGTCAAAATTTGACATCCAGGGTAACCCAATACCGTCGGGAAACGGGAGCAGGGGAAGGGATGCCTGTTTGATTTCCACCTGCATTTCCATTTACCCATAGGTGTTAAAATGAAGTGAAACCTTAAAATACAAAGTGTGATAGTGAACCATTGAATTGAGAAGAACATGCCTTGGTAGCATACAAAGGCTAGATAAAAGATGACTCCTGCCCAGTATCAAAGAAATTTGAACAAAACTAACTCTCACCCTAACATTAACTCTAATCATAGCCCTAGACATAACCCTAAACCTAATATTAACCCTAACCTGATTAGAGAACCATTGATCCTAGACTTCCCGCACTTGGGGAGCCTTATGGAGCAAGCTAAGTGATGAATTCTATCCAACATCAAACAAAACTGACCAAATAATTATAGGAGGTATTTCAATACATGAATATTTTCCTGTTTTCTCCTAAAGGGCTCTCAGATTAAGTTGCTTTTGCATCCTTAAGCATAGGCATACTTTTACAAGGAACATACCAGAGTCCCTAGAGAGAACTGATGGAGTGTGTGAAGTTTCAATAAGCTAGCACAAACCCTGTTTGATTTTTCAACCCCATTAAGTTTCCCATATAGTTCAAAATGAAGTGTAATCTTAAAATACAAAATGTTTCTGACAGCGAACCTGTGAAAGGAGAAGGCCTGAATCTAGGGAACAGAGTAAATCTAGCTAAAAGATAAATCCTGACAAGTATCAAAGAATTTTGAATAAAACTAACTCTAACCCTAACACTAGCTCTAACCCTAGCTCTTCCCCTAACCCTAACATTTTTATGAAACTTTGACCTTAGAATTTCCAAACTTGGGCAGCCTAGTGGGGAAAGCTAAGGGATGAATGCTGTGCAGTATCAAAGAAATCTGTCCAAAAAGTTGATGGAGTATATCAGTACATGCATAATTCCCAGTTTCCTAAAGGACTCTTGGATAAAGTTGTTTTTACATGCTTCAGCTTAGGCCTACTGTCACAAGAACAAACCAGAGTTTGCTCACAGAGAATTGATGGAGTGTGAAGTTTCAAACAGCTATCACCAATGCTGTTTGATTTTAAACTCCATTTCCATTTACCTGCATAGGACAAAATGAACTAAAACTTTAAAATACAAACTGTTCATTAAAGTAAACCCTTGAACCTATGAGGCCCAAACAGGTGGAGTATAGTAAGAAAATAATGAATCCTGCCCAGTATCAAAGAATTTTTATTAAAAAAGTACCTTGAATCCTAATACTATCTTTAACACTAGCCCTAACACTATCCTTAACATAAACCCTAACCTGATTGAAAAACTGATGATCCTAGAAATCCCAAACTTGGGAAGCCTAGTGGGCTAAGCTATCAGATGAATCCTATGCAGTATCAAAGAAATATGACCAAATAGTTGAGGTGGTATTTCAGTTCATGCATATTTCTCTGTTTTCTGCTAAAGGGCTCTCAGATAAAGTTGTTTGGCCATCTTCATCATAGGGCTACCTTCATGAAGATCCAGAGAGTTCCCACAGAGAACTGATTCAGTGTTTGAAGTTTCAAGCAGCTAGCACCAACTCAGTTTGATTTCAACCTCCATTTTCATTTACCTATATAGGTCAATATGAAGTAAAACCCTAAAATACAGAGTTTCTCTGTTAGCAAACCATTGAAATGAGAAGGCCCAAACCTGAGGAACATATTAAGGCTAGGTAAATGATGACTCCTTCCAAGTACCAAAGTAATTTGTACAAAACTTACTCTCACCCTAACACTACATCTAAACCTAGCCCTAACTCTAAATCTAACAAAACCCCAACCTGATTAGAAAACCATTGATCCTAGAAGTCCCGGTCTTGGAGAGCTTTGTGGGGAAAGCTAATTAATGAATCCTACTCAGTATCAAACAAATCTGACAAAATAATTATGGGAGGAATTTCAGTGTATGCATATTCCCTGCTTTCTCCTAAAGGGCTCTCGGATAAAGTGTCTTTGCATGCTTCAGCTTAGGCCTACACTCACAAGGAACATACCAGAGTGTCCCCCACTAAGAATTGAGGGTGTGTGTGCAGTTTCAAGCAGCTAACATAAACTCTGTTTGATTTCCAGGTCCATTTACATTTACTCGTATAGGTCAAAATGAAGTCAAATGAAAACATTAACTGTTTCAGACACAAAACAGTTGAACCAAAAGGACTAAATCTGGGAAACAGAGTAAGGTTATTTAAAGATGAATCCTGGATTGTATCAAAGAAATTTGAATAAATTAACTCTAACTCTAATTCTCCTCAAAACTGAGCCCTAATCCTAACCCTAAACATTAACATAGCCCCATCCCTAACCCTAAATTTAACCCGAAATTTAACTGTAATCATTGGCCAAAGCCTTGATCTAACTGTATCCATTACCGTAACCCTAACCCTAAACCTAATGCTAAATGTATCCCTAGCCCTATTATTTACCCTAGACCTGCTCTAACCCTAACCCTCTCCCTAGCCCTAAATCTAGCTCCAACCATAACACTTATGCTAAACCTAACCCTAACCCATTCCCTAAAAGTAACACTTTAATTTGACCTTGCCATAAACGTAATCCTAAAAAAACCAGTAACTATAAACCTAGACCTGACATTGTTCCTTGCCCTAATTGTTACCCTAAACCTAACACAAAAACTAGCCCTAATGCTATCCTTAAATCTAGCTTTAATCCTAAACCTAACAATAACCCTAGCCCTAACCCTAAAGCTAATCATAAAACTAGCCCTAACCCTAATCATAGCACTAAAACAAAACCGAGCAACAGGCCTACACTAACCTTAACTTAAACCAAACCCTAGCACTACACCTAGATCTAACCCTAGCCCTAATTCAAGTCCTAATCATAATGTTAAAATTAACCCTGTATATGATTTATATCCTAACACTCATCTCGTTCAAAACACCACCATAAACCTATACCTACTGTAATCCTATCCCTAGACTTAACCCTAAACCTAGACCTAACCCTAGCTCAAAACCTAACCTTTATGCTAAACATAACTCTATACCTAACCCTAAACCCAGTTCTAACACTAACTCTAACACTAACTCAAGGCATATTCTTAACCATAACTCTAGTTCTAAACCTATCAATTACCCTAACCATAACCCTTAATCTAATGCTAACCCTAAGCCTAACCCTAGCCCTATCTCTAACTCTAACCATATAAATTACCCTAAACCAAACCTGAACCTTTAAACAAACCCTAACTATACCCTAACCCTAACACTAATGCTAATTTGAGCCGTAAACCTAAATCCTTACCTAAGCCAAATCCTAATCCTAATAATTCCTTGAGCTCTAAACCTGACCCTTACCCTATACCTAACACTTACACTAGATGTAGCCATAAGCCTAACTCTAAAAATATCTTTAACCATACCCTAACCTGATATTAGCCCTGAATCTAAAATGAACACTATCCCTCATCCTAGTCCTAAACCTAGCCTTAATCATAACCCTAACTCCTACCCTAGCCCTAACCCTAACTCTAACCCTCACCCTACATCTAAACCTAGCTATAACACCATTCGTTATCCTAAACTTAAACCTAACATATTCCTATCGCTAGGCCTTAACTAAACCCTAACTCTAGCCCTAATCCTAGCCCTAATTTAACCCTATCAGAAACCCTAAATCTAATTTTAGCCCTATCACTAATTCTAACTCTCACACTAGTCCTAACCCTAATGTTAATCCTAAAAGTAGCCCTAACCCATGCCCTAGCCCTAAAATGAAACTGAACGATAGCCCTAACCCGAAACCTTAACCTAAACCAAACCATTAACCTAACCCTAGCCCTAATTTGAGTTTTAAACTGAACACTAAAACTAACCCTGACCCTAACTCTGACCATAACACTAACCCTAGCTCTAAACATAACCCTAATCCTAAACCTCAACCTTAGACTAGACATAGCCCTAACTTTAACTGCAAATTTAGCCCTAAACATAACCCTGGTACTTACATTAGCCATAACCCTAACTCTAGCATTAACTTAACACAAAACCTATCCCTAATCCGAGCCTAACCCAAGTTTTAACCCTAATCGTAACCCTAAACTAGCTCTAATCATAAACATAACCCTAGCCCTAACCCTAGCTCTAACCCTATGCATTGCCATAAACAGGACCCTACCTATAATGCTAAACCTAGTCCTAAACCTAACCCTATCGCTAATCCTAACCCATTCCATTACCCTAACCAAAACCTAGACTCTAAACCTCACCCTATCATTAACATAACACTAACCCTAACGCTAATTTGAGCCCTAACTTTAAAACTTAACCTATCTCAAACCCTAAACGAGACCCTGACTGTAAAAATACTTCTAGCTCTAAACCTGACTTTAACCCTAAAAGTAACCCTTACACTACATGTAGCCATAAACCTAACACTAAAACTATCTTTAACCATAACCCAAGACCTGATATTAGCAATAGCCCTAATCCTAGCCTTAAACCTAAATCAAACCCTAGCCCACATCCTAGCCCTAAACCTAGCCCTAATCATAACTCTAACCCTAACCATAGCCCTAACCTAATTCTAACCCTCACCCTCCCACTAAACCTAGATATAACACCATCCCTTACACTAAACTTAATCCTAACCCTAACCCTAACACTAGACCTAAGATGAACACTAACCCTAGTCCTAATCCTAGCCCTAATTTAACCCTATCCCTGATTCTAACACTAACCATAGCCCTAAGACAGACTCTACCACTCACACTAGCCCTATCCCTATTTCTAACCATATCCTTTAACTTAACCCTAACCCTAGCCCTAAACATAGCCATAAATCTAGGCATAACACTTGCAAAATCCTTATTTCTAGTCCTAACCCTAGATCTAACTCTAACTCTAACTCTCACTCTAACACTAACAGTAACCCTAGCTCTAAACACCACCCCAAACCTAAACCTAAACCTAAAACTATACCTAGCCCTAACATTAACCCTAAAACTAGCCTGAATCATAACAAGTTCTTTCATTAGCTGTAGACCTAACCTATTGCAAAACCTAGCCCTAATCCAAGGTCTACCCTAGCTTTAACCCTAAAGCTAATCCAAATCCTAACCATAGCCCTAAGCCTAAGCCTAAGCCTAGACTTAATCCTTTGCATAAACCTAGCACTAACCCTAGCTCTAACCTATCCATTACTCTAAAGACAACCCTAAACCTTATGCTAACCCTAGGCCAATCCCTAATCATATACCTAAACTTAACCCTATAAATTACTCTACACTTAACCTGAACCCTAAACCTAAAACTATCATTACACTATCCTTAACAATAATGCTAATTCGAGCCCTAAACTTAAACCTTAACCTAACAAAAACCCTAAACCTGACCCTAACCCTAATAATACCATAGCTCTAAACTTGACCCTAACCATAAACCTAACCTTTAAATTGGACCTAGCTGTAAACCTAACCCTAAATTATCCCTAACTGTAACCCTAGACCTGACTTTTGCACTAGCTCTAATCCAAATCCTACACCTAACACAAACCTTAGCCCATATGCTAGACATAAACTTCACCTTAATCATAAACATAACACTTACCCTAATTATAACCCTCACGCTAGCCATAAAACTAGCTGTAATCCCAACCCTTACCCTAAACCTAACCGTAACCCTAAACCTAATATTAACCCTAGCCCTTACCCTAGGCCTAACCCTAACACTAACCCTTGCCCTAAGACTAACTCTAACTCTCGCCCTAGCCCTATAGTGAGTTCTAAACCAATCCCTTACCATCACTCTAAACCTAGCCCTAAACTTAGCCCTAACCCTAACCCTATCCTTCACCCTAGCTCAAACCCTAGATCTAAACCTAACTCTAAATCTAACCCTAAACCTAAGCGTAAACCTCACAATAACACTAGCCCTAACCCTAGAACTAATCCTAAAACAAGCCCTAACCCTACCCCTAGCCCTAATACAAAACTGAGCCATAGCATTAATCCTAACCCTTAATCTAAACCAAACCCTAAACTTACACCTATCCCTACACCTATCTCTAATTCCAATCTTAAATCTAACCTAAAAGGTTATATGGACACTGACTCTGAACCTAACACTAAATCTAGCTCTAAATATTTTCATGGCCATAAACCTAACACTAACACTAGACCTAGCCCTAACTCTAACCCTATAACTAGTGCCATTCATAACCCTACTTCATACATTACCTGGAGCCTTAACCTTAGCCCTTACCTAACCCAAAATCTAGGCTTAATCCTAGTCCTAAATCTAGCTTTAACCCTAAATTTAAACCTAACCCTAACCTAAACAAAATCCCTAATCCTATACATATTCCTAGCCCTAATCTTAGCTCTAACCCTATACATTACCCTAATGATAACCCTAACCATTATGCTAAACATTAGGCCTAACCTTAACCCTATCCATTACACTAAACCACATCTAAACCCTAAACCTAACTCTGTCATTAACTCTCACTCTAAACCTAATACTAATTCAAGCCCTAAACCTCTAAAATAAACCAAACCCTAAACCCTAAATTTGAACCTGACCCTAATAATAACCCTAGCGCTAAAAATAACCCTTACCCTAAACCTAACCCTTACACTGGACCAAGACATAAACCTAACACTAAATCTATTCCTAACTGTAACCCTAGACCTGGCATTAGCCCTAGCCCTAATACTAGCCCTAACCCTAACACAAACACTAGCCTTCATTCTAGCCCTAAGACTAGCCTTAATCATAACCATAACCCTAACCCTAGCCCTAACCCTAATACTAACCCTCACGCTTCCCCAAAACTTACTTATAACCTACTCCCTTAACCTGCATATAACCCTAACTCTAACCCTAACCTGAGGTCTCAACCTAACACTAAACCTAGCCCTAATTTACCCTATCCCTAAACATAACCCTAGCCCTAGCCCTACAACTAACTCTAACTCTCACACTAGCCTATCACTAGTTCTAACCCTATAGCTTACCATAACCCTAACCCTAAACCTAACCCTAAACCTAGTCCTAACCCTTGCCCTATCCTCAGTCCTAGCCCTAACCATAGATCAAATCCTGACTCTAAATCTAACCATAACCCAAAGCCTAAGCCTAACCATTATAAATACATTTATATTTAGATTCTATATCTACAGATGTTGGCTTCAATTATTATTTAGAATATAGTCATTAGATTCATAAAAGACATACCATTTCTGGTGGTGCGTAGAGAACTGATGGTCAGGGGTAGGATGCTATGTTAAGGCGGAAAGGAGTGAGGGTATGAGATTAATCTATCTTAGTAAATTGGAGAGAACTGTAATGAATAGACAGGGGTAATTTATGGAAGAATGTATACATTCAAATTCCTTATCAGTATTCATAAAATTACCCTATGTATAAATAGTAAAATTTGGAGGTTGAAAGTGGGATAAAGGGATTAAGAAAAAAGAAGAAAAAAAAACAAAAAAGAAAGAGAGGGAGAATGAAAATAATATAAAATAAAGCCTGGGGGGGTGAGGTGGGCCTATGCAATTCCCCTATATTAAACAATTCTGATGATTCAGTTCTTAAAGTCCATTTTCATGCAAAGTTCTTGGTTTCACATATGTTGAGATTGTGAGGGCCAGAGGGGGAAGGGTAGAGGAGAATAGATGAGAAGAGCGAGAATAGAAAAGTCTCTCAGAACTCTGTTTTCTTCCAGTAGGTGGAGTTGTGTATTCCTAGCTTGAGTCTCTGTGCTAAGGGTGGTGGAGGTAGCCAGTTTGAGAGGGCTTGAGCTTCTACCTGGAGCCTCCCTACTCTTAGTCTCTGAGTTGGAAACCAGGTACCTGTACAGTTGCTGTTCTGCATTGATAGCTACGCCCCCCCAAAAAAAAATCTCGTGAGAAAAATCTTGAGTTTTCACAGCTGGAGGTAGGGGAGTTGAAAACCGGCTACCTGAGCAGCCTCAGAACTGAGCTGGTAGCCATGGTGGTCACTGATAGATGGTGAGTAAGGTTTTCCAAGATGCATTCCATCTGTTACCTGTGTAGGGTGTTCGGTGAGGTGGGTGGTTCTGGGGTGACTTTTGGCCATGTCCAGAGCTTGGCCTAGTGACCCACAAGCAAAGCTTCTGTGTTCTGTGCTACCTGTCCTCTGTGCAGAGAGCACTTGCACAGCTGAGACTTCTGTCTGAGCTGAGAGCGAACCTGCAGCCAAGAGCTCACACAAGGCTGAGATTTCCATCTGAGCTGAGAGAACATGTGCAGCCAAGACCTTTGAGTTCCCAATGAGCCGAGAGCAAGCACACAGCCGAGCCTTCCATCTGCACAGAGAGCTCCAGTGTGGCCCTAGCTTTCTTCAAATTTCTATGATATTGGGCAAGGCAAGTGTGAGGGTTAGGGCTAGGGCTAAAGTTAGGATTAGGCTTACAGCTAGTTTTAGTGCTACATTTGGGGCTAGGTTTTGGGAGGAGTTTTATGGTTAGTGTTAGGACTATGGGTGATGTAAGAACTAGGATTATGGTTATGGCTAGTTTTAAGGTTAGGGTTATGGATAGGTCTAGTGTTAGGGAAGGTTTGGGCTAGGATAAGGTTTAGAGCTAGGGTTTGTGTTAGGGTAAGGGTCAGTGTGCAGGTTAGCATTGGATTTTCGGTTAGGAGCACAATTTTACTAGGGTTAGTTCTAGGGGTATTGTTAGTCATTGTGTTAGACTAATGGCTATTGTTAGTGCTGGAGCTAGGTTTTTGTTTATGGCTATGGATAGAGTTATGGCTATATTTAGGATTAAGTTTAGGTCTAGTGTTAATGTTACAATTAGTTTTAGCTATAGGTTTACCCATAGGGCTAGTGTTAGTGTTTGGTTTAGTGTTAGGGTCAGGCTTAGACCTAGGGTTAGTGTTAGGGTCAGAATAAGGGTCAGGTATAGGCTTAGGGTTTGGCTTAGGGTTAGAGATAGAATGAGGCCTAGGGTTAAGACTAGTAATAGAGTTAGGGTTTGTGGTAGACCTAAGGATCAGGGTTAAGACTAGGATAGCATTAGGATGAGGGATGGCTTAGGGTATGAGATAGGGATAGAGCTAGTGTTAGGGGGTTAGGGTTAGTGTTAGTGTTAGGGTTAAAGCTAGGTTTAGGGTTCAGATTAAGGCTAGGTTTTGTGTTAGGGTTAGGGCTATTGCTAATGTAAGACCTGGCATTACGATTAGGGCTAGTTTTAGGATTAGGGTTAGAGCTAGGTCTAGTGTCCAGGTTAGGTTTAGGGTTAGGTTAATGTTTAGAGCTAAGGTTTGTTTTACGATCAGAGTCAGGGTCATTCTTAGTTGTACAGTTAAGTTTAGGACTCAAATTAGGGCTAGGTTAATGGCTAGGCATAGTGTTAGGGTTTTGTTTAGGTTAAGGTTTAGGATTAGAGCTGTAGCTCAGTTTTGCTTGAATGCTATGTCAATGGTGAGGAATAGTTTTCAAATTAGCATTAGGATTAGGGCTAGTGTTAGGGTGAGGTTTAGGTTTTAGGTTAGGGTTAGATTTAGAGTGAGGGTTAGATCTTCGTTTAGTGCTAGGGCTAATTTTTGGGCTAGGGTTAGGGCTAGGCTTTGGGTCATGGTAAGGGATAAAGTTAGAACTAAGGCTAGGCCTAGGGCAAGAATTAGAGTTAGTCTTAGGGCTAGGGATATGATTAGATTTAGGGTTAGGGATAAATTAGGTCTAGGATTAGAGCTAGGTTTAGTATTAGGGCTAGGCCTTGGTTTAGGGCTAGGGTTAGAATTCGGGTTAGGGTATGGTATAATATTATAGGTAGGTTAAGGGCTAGGGTGAGGGTTCACTTAGAGTTAGACCTAGTGATAGGGTTAGGGTTCGGATTAAGGCTATGTATAGGGCCAGGATTAGGGCTTTTTTTTTTAGCATAAGGGTAATATTAGGGCTAGGGGTAATGTTAAGTCTAGGGTTATGGTTAGGGATAGTTTCAGGGTTAGATTTAGGGTTTGTTTAGGTTAAGGTTTAAGGTTAGGGCTCAAATTAGGTTAGATTATGTTTAGGGTTATGATAATGGATATGGTTAGATTTAGGGTTCAGGTTAGGTTTATGGTAATGAATACGGTTAGGGTTATGGATAGAGTTAGGGTTATCCTAGGATTAATGTTAGGGTTAGGGTTAAGGTAATAGGATTAGAGCTAGAGTTAGGGCTAGGGTTATGGTTATGATTAAGGCTAGGGTTAGGATTAGGTTTAGAATAAAGTTAGGGTTAAAGCTCGTGTTAGGGTTAGGGTTAGGGCTAGGTTTTAGATTAGCCTAGCGTTAGGGTAGGGCGGTTAATATAAGAACTAGGGTTACGTTTAGGGCTAGTTTTAGGGTTAGGGTTAGGGCTAGGTCTAGTGTTAGGGTTAGGTTATGATTAGAGTGATGATTTGAAATAGGGTTAGTGTTAGGGTCAGAGTCAAGGTCAGTGTTAGTTTTAGGGTTAGGGATAACACTAGAAATAAGGCTAGAGTTATGGGTAGGTGTAAGGTTAGGTTTTGTGTTAGGGTTAGGGCAAGAATTAGGGCTAGGTCTAATGTCAGGTCTGAGGTTACAGTTAGGTTATTGTTAGGGTTAGGGCTAGGGCTCAGTTTTGTTTTAGAGCTACAGGTAGGTTCAGAACTAATTTTAGGATTAGTGATAGTGTTAGAGCTAGTGGTAGGGTGAGGTTCAGGCTTAAGGTTAGGGTTATATTTAGAGTTATGGTTAGATTTAGGGTTAGGACTTGGGCTAGGTATAGGGGTTAGGTTAGGGCTAGTGTTAGGGTTATGGTAACAGATAAAGTTAGTACTAGAAATAGGTCTAGGGCAAGAGTTAGAGTCAGTCTAAGGGGTTGGGTTAGAGTTAGGGTTACGATTAGCCCTCAATTAGGGCTAGGATTAGAGCTAGGGTTAGTGTTAGTGTTAGGGTTAGGGTTAGCATTAGTGTTAGTTTTGGATTAGAGTTAGGGTTAGTGTTAGGGGAAGGGATGTGGTTATACCTAGGTTCAGAACTAGGACGAGGGTTGAAATTAGGGATTGGGCTAGGGTTAGGGTTCAGGTTAGGATTAAGGCTAGGTTTAGGGCTCCGATGAGGGCTTGGGTTTGTGTTACGTTTAGGGTGAGAATTAGGTCTATGGCTAATGTCAGTTTGGGTTACTCTTAGGGTCAATGTTAAGGTTAGGTTTATGGCTAGGTCTATTGTAAGGGTTAGGTTTCGGGAAAGGGTCCGGTTTAAAGCTAGGTGTATTGTTAGCGTAAGTGTCTTGTTTAGGGTTTGGTTTAGGTTATGGTTTAGGTTTAGGGCTTGATTTAGCATTAGGGTTAGGGATTGGGTTAGAGTAATTAATAGGGTAGTTTTAGTGTTCAGGTTAGTTTTAGGAAATGGATAGATTTAGTGTTAGAGATAGGTTTAGAGTTAGGCCTAAGGTTAGCATTTGGATTTTATTGTTGGTTGTTCAAAACATTACATAGTTCTTGACATATATTTCACACGTTTTATTCAGGTGCATTATGAACTCCCATTTTTACCCCTTATACAGATTGCAGAATCACATCGGTTACACATCCACTGTTTTACATTTTGCCCTACTAGTGTCTATAGTATTCTGCTGCAATAGACACTAGAGAGAAGATGGGAGGGTAGGGGAGGGGAGGGGGGATAGTAGAGGATAGGAAAGGCAGCAGAATAGGGTTAGCATTCGGATTAGGCTTATGCTTAGTGCAATGGACAGGTTTAGGGCTAGGGTTATGGTTAGGATTAGGGCTAGTGTTAGGGTTAGAGTTAAGCCTAGGGTTAGGGTTAGGGTTAGGTTTAGGGTAAGTGTTAGGGTTTGAGCTATGGTTAGGACTAGGGCAATGGTTAGGTTTAGTGTGACATCTAGGTTTAGGGTTAGGATTAAGTTTAGAGATAGGTTTAGCTTTAGGGTTAGGGTTATGTTTAGCATAATGGATAGAGTTAGAACTAGGGTTTGGCCTTGGTTATAGTTAGGATTAGGACTAGGCTTAGAGTTAGGTCTAGATTTATATTTGGGCATGGTTAGTGTTTGAGCTAGGGTTAGGGTTAAGGCAACGGTTAGGGTTAGGATTAGGTCTAGTGTTAGGTTTAGGGTTACACTTAGAGCTAGGCTTTGTGTGAGGTTTGGGGCTAACATTAGGGCTATATGTAATATAAGACCTAGAGTTAGGGTTATGGCTAGTTCTATTGTTAGGGTTATGGATAGATTTTGGGTTAGCATATTTTTTAGAGCTAGGATTTGTTTTACAGAAAGGGACACTTTTTGGGTTAGGGTTATGGTCAGAATGAGGACTAGGTTTAAGTCTAGAAGTATAGGTAGTCTTTGGGTTAGGTTAAGGGTTATTGTGAGGGCTAAGGCTAGTTTTTTGTTTAGGTCTAGAGCTAGAATTATGTCTAGATTTAGGATTAGGTTTTTGCCTAGATCGAGTGTTAGGGTTAGTTTTAGGTATAGGGTTACCCATAGGGCTAGTGTTAGGGTTCAGTTTAGGGTTAGGGTCAGGTTTAATCCTAGGGTTAGAGTTAGGGTCAGATTAAGTGTCAGGATTAGGGTTAGGATTTGGGTTAATGTTATAGTTAGAATTAGGGCTAGGGTTAGTACTAGTAATAGTGTTATGGCTTGGGGTAGGCTAAGGATTTGGGTTAGGAGTAGGGTAGCATTAGGGTGAAGGTTTCCCTTAGGGTAAGGAATAGTTTTAGAGCTAGCTTTAGGTCTAGGTCTAGGTTTTGTTTAGGGTTAGGTTTAAAGCTAGGTTTGTGTCTCAGATTAGAGCTTGCTTTTCTGTTAGCACAGGGCTATGGCTAATGTAAGAACTGGTGTTACGATTAGAGCTAGTTTTAGGGTTAGAGGTAGGGCTAGGTCTAGTGTTCGGGTTAAGTTTAGTGTTAGTGTGATGTTTAGAGCTAGGGTTATTTTTAGGGTCTGAGTCAGGGTCAGAGTAAGTTCTAGAGTTAGGTTTAGGACTCAAATTACGGCTGTGGTTAAGGCTAGATATAATCTTAGGGTTTTAGTTTAGGTTAAGAATTAGCATTAAGCCTATGACACGGTTTTGTTTGAGTGCTAGGTCTAGGGTTAGGGCTAGTTTTCCAATTAGCATTAGGGTTAGGGCTAGTGTTAGGGTGAGGTTTAGACTAAGCATTAGGATATGATTGAGGTTAGAGTTAGGTCTAGGTTTAGGGCTAGGGCAAAAGTAGGAATGGGGTTGGGTTAGGTTTAGGTTTAGGGTTTGTGTTATGGTGAGGGATAGATTTAGAACTAGGGTTAATGCTAAGGTGAGAGGTAGGGTTAGGTTTACAGTTAGGGTTAGGTTTAGGACTAAATTTGTGCAAGGATTAGCACTAGGGTTAGTGTTAGGGCTAGGCCTACGTTTAGGGTTAGGGTAAGTGTTAGGATTAGTGTAAGGTATGATGATATAGCTAGGTTTAGGGCAAGGTACAAAATAGGGTTAGGGCTAGGGTTAGTGTTAGGGTTAGTATGAAGGCTAGGTTTAGGGCTGGGATTAGGGCTAGGTTTAGGGCTAGGATTAGGGTTCAGTTTTGTGTTAGGGTTAGGGTTAGAATTAGTGCTAGGCCTAATGTCAGGTCTAGGTTTATGGTTACGTTTAGTTTTAGGGTTCAGTTTATGGCTAGTTCTAGTGTAAGGTTTAGGTTGAGGGTTAGGGTCAGGTATAGAGACAGGGTTATTATTAGGGTCACTGTCATGATTAAGGTTTGAGAAAGGTTAAGGTTTAGGATCAGGGCTTTCATTAGTGTTGGGGTAATTGTTAAGGTTAGGGTAATGTTTATGCTTAGTTTTAATTTCAGGTTAGGTTTAGGGTAATGGACAAAGTTAGGGTTTGAGATAGGATTAAGGTTATCCTAAAATTAGCATTAGGGTTAGGGTTATGGTTAGGGTATGGATAGGGTTAGAGCTAGGGTTAGGGCTAGGATTATGGTTAGGATTAAGACTAGGGTTAGGTTTAGGGTTAGTGCAAGTTTTAGTGTTAGGTTTACGTTTATGGTAATGTTTAGGGCTCTGGTTAGGGTTAGGATTAAAACAGGTGTAGGTCTCAGATTAGTGCTAGGTTTTAGGTTAGGTTAGGTCTAGGATTAGGGCTACAACTAACGTAAGAACTAGGGTTGTGATTAGGGCTACTTTTAGGGTTAGGGTAGGGGTAGGTGTAGTTTTAGGTTTAGGTATAATTTTAGGATGATCTGAGAGCTATAGTTAGTGTTAGGGTCAGAATTAGGGTCAAGGTTAGGTTTTGGTTTAAGTTAAGGGTTAGAGTTAGGGCTATAGCTCGATTTTTTTTAAGGCTGGGACTAGGTTAGAGCTAGTTTTAGGATTAGAGTTAGTGTTAGGGCTAGATTTAGTGTGAGGTTTAGGTTTAGGGTTGGGGTTAGTTATAGAGTTATGGTTAGATCTAGGGTTACTGGTAGGGCTATTTTTAGGGCTAAGGGTAGAGCAAGTGTTGGGGTTATGCTAAGGGATAGGGTTAGAACTAGGAATAGGGCTAGGGCGATAGTTATAGTTAGTATTAGTGCTAGTGTTAGGATTAGGGTTAGGGCTAAATTAGGGCTAGGATCAGGTCTAGGATTAGTGTAAGGGTTAAATCTAGGGTTAGAGTTAGGGTTAGATTTAGGGGAAGGGTTGAGGTTATATCTAGGTTCAGATATAGGGTGAGGGATAAAATTATGGATAGGACTAGAGTTAGGGTTCGCGTTAGGATCAAGACTAGGTTTAGGGCTAGATTGAGGGCTAGCATTTTTGTTAGGGTTATGGCAAGAATTAGGGCTAGGGATAATATCAGGTCTACAGTTACAGTTAGGGATAGGTTTAGGGTAAGGTTTATGGCTAGGTCTATATTCAGTTAGGTTTATGGTAAGGTTCAGGTTTAGACCTAGGGGTATTATAATGGTCAGGTCAGGTTTTGGGTTTGGATTAGGTTGAGATTTAGGGTTAGCACTCAAATTAGCATTAGGGTTAGAGTTAGGGTTAGTGTAAGGGATAGGGTTAGGTTTTGTCTTCAGGTTAGGTTTAGGGTTCATGTTAGTTTTAGGTTAATGGATAGGGTTAGGGTTAGGCCTAGGGTTAGCATTAGTTTTATGGTTATTTTTTGGGTAATTGATCGATTTAGAGCCATGGTTAGGGCTAGGATTATGTTTAGGATTAGGGCTAGAGTTAGGGTTAGGGTTATGGTTAAGGCTAGGTTTCGGGTTAGGGTTAAGATTAGGATATGGGTTAGGGTTTAAGCTAGGGTTAGTGCTAAGGCTAGAGTTAGGTTTAGGTCTAGGTCAAGGGTTAGGGTTAGTATTAGGGTTAGGGCTAGGGTTAGGGTTAGTATTAGGCTTAGTGTTTTCCTACAGTTAGGTTAAGGGTAAGGCTCATGGATTTAGTAAGTGTTAGGGCTAGGTTGAGGGTTCAGGTTAGAATCAGAGCTAGGGATAAAGGTTGATATAAGGTTATTAGAGCCAGGTTAGCATTAGTTTTAGGGTTATGGTTAGGGTAATGGATAGAGTCAGAAGTAGGGTTTGGGCTATGGTTGCGGTTAGGATTAGGGCTAGGATTAGGGTTAGGGTTTGGGCTAGGGTTTGTTTACCATAAGGATTAGGGTTTGAAATAGAGTTAGAGCAAAGGCTAAGTTTTGAGTTAGGTTCAGCATTAGGTCTAGGGATAAGATTATGGTAGGTTTAGGTTTAGGGTTAGGGTTAGCTCTACGTTTATCATTAGGGTTAGGATAAGGGTTAGGATAATGGATATGGTTATATGTAAGTTTAAGTTTAGGTTTATGGTTAGATTTAGTTTTAGGGTTAAGGTTAAGGTATGGGTAGGTTTAGGTTTCTATTACAGGATAGGGTTTAAGCTAGAGTTAGGGCTATGACAAGTGTTAGGTTTAGTGTTAGGTCTAGGGTTATTTTTCTGGTTAGGGTTTGGGTTAGGGTTAGTGTTATGGCTAGGGTTATCAATAGGGTTAGGGTTAGGGTTAGGGTAATGTTTATGTTCAGAGCTAGTTTTAGGGATAGGGTTAAGTTTAGGGTTAGGGATAGGGTTAGTGTTAGAGTTAGGGATAAGTCTAAGTTTATATTTACGGCAAGAGTTAGGCATTGAGTAAATTTAGGACTAAGGCTACAGTTAGGGTTAGGATTCGGGCTAGGGTTAGGGTGAGTGTTACACATAGGGCTAGGTTTGGGCCTAGGATTCACTCTAGGTTTTGTATTAGGTTAAGATGTAGGGTTAGGGCTATGGTAATGTAAGAGCTAGGATTATAATTAGGGCTACTTGGAGTTTTAGGGTTATGGCTAGGTCTAGTGTTAGGTTTAGATTTTCAGTTAGGGTCAGGTTTAGAGTTAGCTTAGTGTTAAATGCAGGGTCCATGTTCAGGTTAATGTTAGGGTTAAGGTTAAAGCCAGAATTAGGACTAAGTTTATGTCTAGGGGTAGGGTTAGAGTTTGCATTAGGTTAAGGCTTATTTTTAGGGCTAGAATTAGGTTTTTGTTTAGGTCTAGGGCTAGAGTTAAGGCTACATTTAGGATTAGGTTTAGGTCTAGGACTTGTGGTAGAGTCAGGTTTAGTATAAGTTTACTGGTAAGGCTAGTGTTAAGGTTTGGTCTAGGGTTAGAATCAGATTTATACCTAGGGTTAGTGTTATGGTCAGAATAAGGGTCAGGGTTAGCGTTAGGGTTTGGGATAGGTTAGAGCTCGAATGAGGGCTAGGTTTTGGACTACTAATAGGGTTTGGGTTTTGATTAGCCTAAGGATTAGGGATAGGTCTAGGGTTACCATTAGGGTTAGGGTTTTGCTTAGGTTTAGGGATAGAGTTAGGGGTAGGGTTAGGAATAGGGTTAGTGTTAAAGCTAGGTTTATGGCTCAGATTATGGCTAGATTTGTGTTAGCATTAGGGCTAGGGTTAGGGCAATGAATAATGTAGGAATCAGGATTACAATTTAGTTAGATTTAGGGTTAGTGTTTACAATTAGTGTTTATGGTTAGGTTTAAGTTTAGGATGAATTTAGAGCTAGGGTTATTGTTAGGTAGGAGTCAGGGACAGGGTTAGTTTTAGGATTAGGACTCAAATTAGGGCTAGGATTACTGTTAGGGTTTGGTTTAAGGAAAGAGTGGTGTTTAAGAGCTAGGGTGAGTGTTAGGGTATAAGTCAGGGTCAGGGTAAGTTTTAATATTAGGGTTAGGACTCGAATTAGGGCTAGGATTTGTTCTAGGTGTAATTTATGGTTTGTTGTAAGTTAAGGTTTAGGGTTATGTCTATTGCTCGGTTTTGTTTGAGTTCCATGGTTAGGGTTAGCACTAGTTTTATGATGAGTATTCGGGTTAGGTCAACTGGTAGTGTTAGGCTTAGGCTTATGGTTACAGTTATATTTAGAGTTAGGCTTAGATCAAAGGTTAGGCTAGGACTAAGGATAGGGCAGGTTTAGGGCTAAGGTTAGGGCTAGGTTTACAGTTAAAGTAAGGGATAGGGTTAGAACTAGGAATAGGGTTAGTGTGAGAGTTAGAGTTTGTCTTAGGGCTAGGATTAGGGTTAGGATTTGGATAAGGGTTAAGTTAAGGCCAGGATTAGGGCTAGAGTTAGTGTTCAGTTTAGGCCTAGTGATAGAGTTATGGTTAGGTTTATGTTTAGGATAAGGGATGACGTTATAGGTAGGTTTAGAGGTAGGGTGAGGGGTAGAGTAGACATAGGGATAGGTGTAGAGTTAGGGTTATGATTAAGGCTAGGATTAGGGCTAGGGCTAATATCAGGTCTAGGGTTATGGTTAAAAATAATTTTAGGGTTAAGTTTAGGTCTACATCTAATGTAAGGGTTAGGCATAAGGTAAGGTTCAGGTTTAGAGCTAGGGGAAATTTTAAGGTTAGGGTCAAGGTTAAGGTTTTGTTGAAGTTAGGATTTAGGTTTAGGGCTCGAATTAGCATTAGGGTTAGAGGTAGGGTAATGATAGGGTTTAGTTTAGGGCTCAGGTTAGGTTTAGGGTAATTGATAGGGTTACTATTAGCAATAGGGTTAGGGTTAGGCTTAGGGTTAGCATTAGGGTAAGAGTTATGGTTATGGTAGTGGGTCAAATTAGAGCTTAGGTTAGAACTAGGGTTAATGTTAGGAATAGATCTTGAGTTATGGTTAGGATTAGGTTTAGAACTAGGGTTAGGTTTAGGGTTATGGTTAGTGTAAGGGTTCGGTTTTGAGCTAGAATTATGGCTAGGGAGAGGGTTAGTTTTAGGGTTAGGTCTAGGGATAAGATTATGGTAGAGTTATTGTTAGGGTTAGGGCTAGGGTTATCATTAAGCTTAGGTTTAGGGTTAGGGTAATGGATAGGGTTAGATATAGGGTTAGGGTTAGGGTTAGATTTTGGTTTAGGGTTAGGATTAGGGCTATGTTTATGTTTTAGGTTTATGGTTAGGATTAGGGCTATGTTTATGTTTAGGCTTATGGTTAGGTTTAGTGTTTGAGTTAGGGTTAGGGCTATGTTGTTAAATTTAGGATTGTGTCTAGGGTAAATTTTCCGGTAGTTTATCCTAATTCTAGACCTAGTCCTAACCCTAATCCTATAACTAGCCCAAATCGTAACCCTAGTCCATACATTGGCTGTAACTTTAACCCTAGCTCTAACTCTAACCTAAACCTAGCTCTAAACTGAGAGCTAACCATAGCTTTAATTCTTACACTAACTCTAACACTATCCCTAACCCTAACCCTAACCCTATACATAGACCTAACCCTAGCTCTAACCCTATCCCTTACCCTAAGTTAACCCTAACCTAATGCTAACACTAGTCTTAACCTTAATCCTTAATTTAACTCAAACCCTAAACCTATTAGTAGTCCTAACCTTAACCCTCATTCTAGCTCTAACCATAACCCAAACCTGACACTTATTCTGACCCTAACAGTAACCATAGGTCTAAACCTGACCTAACCTTAAAGTGAATCTTAACACTAGCACTAGAAATAAACCTATAAATGAACCTAACCCTAACACTAGCCCTAACCCTAACCTTAACCCTACTACAAATCCTATCCCTTACCCTAAGCCAAACCCTAAACTTAATGCTAACCCTATTCCTAACCCTAATCCTTAGCTTAACACAAATCCTAACTTTATTACTAGTCCTAATCCTAGCCATCATTCTAGTTATAACCATTACCATAACACTAACCCTAGCCCTGATCCTAACCATAAACCAAACTCTCACATTAGCCCTACCCGTAAACCTATACCTAAACCTAACGCTAACACTAGCCCTAGACATAAACTTAATCATAAATCTAGCCATCTCTCACCCACGACCGAAACAAAAACCTAGCCCTGGCCCTAATGATAACCCTTAACCTAACCCAAACACTAACCCTACATCTAGACCTACCCAATCCTAATTTAAGCTCTATCCCTAACCCTATTTCTAATCCAAATACAGACCCTGACACTAACACCAATTAGCTTTAAAACTGATCCTAACCAAACAGAAACCTAACACTAGACATAGCCATAACTCTAACCATAATCCTAGTTCTTATATACCCATAGCCCTAACCCTAGCTCTAAACCTAACACAAAATCTTGCCCTAATCCCTGGCCTAAACCTAGCCCTAAGCATAACCCTACCACTAATCATATCCCTCACGCTAATCCTAACCCTCCACTTAGACCTAAACCTAGCTAAATCCCTAACCTTAACTCTAAACATAACCCTAGCCCTATCCCTAAACCTAACGCTAACCCTAGCCCTAATCATAATGTTAATACTAACCCTAATGCTATCTCTATAATTATCCATTACAATAAACCTAACCCTAATCCTAATGATAACCCTAGCTCTAACTCTAACTGTAAACCTAATCCTAGACCTAACCCTAAACCTAACCCTCATCATAGCCCTAACCGTAGATCAAATCTTAAACTATACTCTAACTAAACCTAGCCCAAACCCTAACACTAACCAAAAACCTAAAACTAATCCTAACCCTAACTTGACATCTATTCCTATCCATTAAACTAACTCTAAAGGTAACCTTAGCCCTAACCCTAACTCTAACCCTAATCTTAACTGTAAATCTAACCCTAGACATAACACTAAACCTAAATTTCACCCTAGCACTAACCCTAGTTCAAAACCTAATCTATATCCTAAACCTAACCCAAACACTAACCCTCGCCCTAGCCCTAACCCTAACCCTAACTCTAGCCCTAATCCTAACCAAAACGCTAGCCCACACCCTAGCTCTAATGCTATCCATTGCCCTAACAATAACCATAACACAAATGCTAACCCTAGGCCTAAGCCTAACCATATAACTAACCCTAACCATACCCATTATCCTAATCTTAACCTGAATCCTAAATTTAAACCTTTCCATTACCCTAAATCTAACTCTAACCCAACCCTAATTTGAGCCGTACCCTAAAACTTAACCTAACCCATAACTGAAACCTGAAGTTGATCTTAAAGAAACTCCTAATCCTAAACTTGATCTGTACCCTAAAACTAACCCTTATAAAAGACCTAGCCATGAAACTAAACTTATAACTACCCCTAGTCATAACCATAAACCTCACATTATCCCTATACCTAAAAATTGCCCTAAACCTAACAAAAACTGTAGCTCTCATCCTAACACCAAATCTATCCTTAATCCTTATCCAATCCTATCCCTATCCCTAAACCTAATTCTAATCATCTCTCTAGCCCTAAACCTAGCTATAACCCCATCTCTTCCCCTAAACCTAACCCTAAACATAGCCCTAAAATTAGGCATAACCGTAACACTAATCCTAGACCTATTCCTAGGCCTATTTTAGCCCTAACCCTAATCCTAACCCTAGCCTTAAGATTAAATCTAATTCTTGCCTGGCCCTATTTCTAGTTCTAACCCTATCCCTTACCATAACCTTAGCCTTAGCCCTAAAACATAACTGAGCTATAGCACTAACCCTAATCCTTAACTTAAACCAAATCCTAACCCTACATCTAGTCCTAAGCCTACCCCTGATTCAAGTCCTATCCCTAACCTAAAACTAACCCTAACCTAACACTAATTGTAGCTCAAAACATCACCCTAAACTTAAACCAAATCCTAAAACTAGACTTAGTCCTAATTGTAACCCTAAAATTAGCCCCAATCATAACCCTAGTTCTTACATTAGCCATATCACTAACACTAGCCCTATCAAAACCCAAAACCTAGCCCTAATCTGAGCCCAAACACTAGCTTTACCCCCATCTCTAACCCTAAATGTAGATCTAACACTTACCCTAAACCTAATCATAACTTAATTCCTTACGCTAAATCTAAACCTAACCCTAACAAAAACCCTAGACCTAACCCTAGATCTAACCCTATCCAATACTCTAACCCGAACCCTAACCCCAATTCGAACCCTCCGCCTCACCCTAACACATTCCCTAACCCTAACCTATCCATTATCCTAAACATAACCCTAATCCTAAAGCTAACCTAATACTAGACCTAGACGTAACAATAACCCTAAAACTAGCCCCAATTGTAACCCTAGTTCTTACATTAGCCATAGACCTAAAGATAACACCAAACCTAGCCCTAATCTGAGCCCTAACACTACCTTTAACTCTAACCCTAGCCCTACCCCTAACCCTGACCCTAAGCCTAGCCCTAACCCTAGCCCTAACCCTAGCACTAACCCTGTCCCTTAACCTAAGCCAAACTCTACCCCTAAAGCTACCTAGTTTTAACCTCATCCCTAGCCTAACCCAAAACCTAACTCGATTGCTAGTCCAAACACTATCTCTCAATCTAGCTCTATCCCTATCCAAAACCCTAAATCTAACCCTGACCCTTATTCTGACCCTAATACTAACCATAGGTCTAAACTTGATCCTAACCCAACCGACCCCTAACATTGGTGCTACCTGTAACCCTATACCTATACCTTACCCTAACACTAGACCAAGATCTACACCTAATCCTTCATCTAGTGATAACTCTAGCCATAGCCCTAAACAAAAACCTAGCCCAAAGCCCTAACAACAACCCTTATCCTAACCCAAACACTAACTCTACCCCTAGACCTAACCCTAGTCCTAATACTGGACCTAATCATAAACCTAACCCTAACCAAAACACTAACCCTTACCCTAACACAAACCCTAGCTCGAAACCTTTTTCTAACAGAAAACCTAACCCTTACCTAGACCTAGCCATATCACTAGCGCTAAAACTAGCCATAACCATAAGCCAAAGCCTACTTCTAACTCTATACATTACCCTAACCATAACCAGAATCCTAATGCTAACCCTAACCCTAACCCTAACCCTGACTTTAACCCTAAACCTTGTCCTAGTGAAAATCTTAGCTCAATCCCAAATCCTTAAATATAACCTAATGCTAACACTAACCCTTGGCCTAAACCTAAACCTAACCTTAACCCTAACCCTAATCCTAACCTTAACCCTAGCAGTAATTCTAGCTCTAACCCTACACATTACCCTTACCCTAATCCTTACCCTATCCATTACCCTAACCCTAATTCTAACATTAATGCTAATTTGAGCCCTAAACCTAAACCTTATCCTAACCCAAACCCGAAGCCTGACCATGACCCTAATAATATGTCTAGATCTAAACCTGACCCTTCCCCTAAACGCAACACTTAAAGTAGACCTAGCCATAAACCTAACCCCTAGACTCTCCCTAAATGTAAACCTAGACCTGACATGAGCCATTACATAATTCTTGCCCTAAAGCTAACACAAAACCTATCCCTAATCCTAGTGTTAAACCTAGCCTTAATCATAACCCAAACCATAACCCTAGCCCTAACACTAAAGCTAATCATAAAACTAGCCCTAACCCTAACCATAGCACTAAAACAAAACTGAGCAACAGGCCTAACACTAAACCGTAGCTTAAACCAAACACTAGAACTACACCTAGAACTAACCCTAGCCTTAATTCAAGACATAATCCTAACCTTAAAAATAACCCAGAACCGGACTCATATCCTAACACTCACCCTAGCTCTAAATAGCACCCTAAACTTACACCAAACCCTAAGAGTAACCCTAGCCCTAATTCGAGTCCTAACACTTACTGTAAAACTAACCCCGACCTGACTCATATCCTAACACTATCTCTAGCTATAAATATCAATCTAACTTTAAACCTAAAGTTAACACTGACCTATCCCTAACCTAACCCTAAAACTAACCCTAATTGTAACCTTAGTTCTTATATTTGTCATTGCCCTAACCCTAGCCTTAAACCTCACACAAAAACTAGCCCTAATCTGAGCCCTAAACCTAGCTTTAACTCTAACCATATCCTTAACCCTCACCCTAAACCTATGTCTAACCCTATCTCTTACCCTAAGCAAAACCCTAACCTTAATGGTAACCCTTGACCTATTCCTAATTCTTAGGCTGAACAAATATTAACCCTATTAATAGTCCTAACCCTAGATCTAATTCTAGCTCTAAACCTATCCAAAACCCTGAACCTAACCCTGACCCTTATTCTGACCATAACACAAACCAGAGGTCTAAACCTGACCGTAACCCTAAACCAAACCCTAACACTAGCCCCACTGGTAAACATATACCTAAACCTAACCCTACCATTATTCCTAGATCTAAACCTAATTCAAAATCTACCCTTAAGTTTAGCTCTAGACCTAAATAAAACCTAGCCTTAGCCCTCACAATAACCCTTAAACTAACCCAAACAGTACCTCTACCTCTAGACCTAAGCCTAGTCTAATTCTGGCCATAACCCTAACCCAAACACTGTCCCTTTCTATAACACAAATCCTAACTCTAAATTTTATGCTAACCCAAAATCTAGCCGTAACCCTAACAATAAACCTAGCCATAACCCTAACTCTAGGTCTCACATTACATATAGCCCTAATGTTAGCCCCAAACCTCACACAAAACCTAGTTCTAAGCATAACCTGAACCCTAGCCCTAGACCTAACCCTAACTCTAACCCTGTCTTGACGCTAATCCTAGCTAAAACCCTATCCCTTGCCCAAATATAATCTAGACCTAACCCTATCCCTAACCCTAACCCTAATCCTAGTCTTTATCCTAACCATAACCAAGGCCAAACCCTGGTTCTAACTCTATCCATTACTCTAAACATAATCTAAGGCTAATGCTAAACTTAGCTCTAAACTTAACCCTAACCCTAAACCTAGATTTCACATTAACCCTAACCATTGCCCTAGCCCTAAACATAGCTCAAACCCTAACACTTACCCTAAACCTAACCATAACACTAAACCTAGGCTTAACCTTAACACTAACCCTAGCCCTAATCCTAACCATAACCCTAGATTTAAACCTATCCATTAACCTAAACATAAGCCTAATCCAAATGCTAACCCTAGGCCTAACTCTAAACCTATCTTTAACACTAACGCTATCTATTTCCTAAAACTAACCTGAACAATAAACTTAACCATATTAGTTACTCTAACCCAATCCCTTAACCTAATGCTAAATCAAGCCCTAAACCTAAACCATAACCTAAACCAAACCCTAAACAAGACACTTACCCTAACAATACACCTAGCTTTAAACCGGACCCTTTCCCGAAACCTAAACCTTACAATAGAACTAACCACCAACCTAACCTCAACACTATCCCTAAGTGTAACCCGAACTGACATTAGCCATAGACCTAATTCTCGCCCTAAACCTAACACAAACCCAAGCCCTCAGCCTAGCCCTAAACCTAGCCTTCATCCTAACCTGAAACCTAACCCTACCCCAATTCCTAATTTCAACCCTCGCCCTAGTTCTGAACCTAGGTATACCCACATCCCTTCCCCTAACCCTAACCCTAATCCTAATCCAACACTAACACTAATGCTAACCCTAACCCTAACCCTAACACTAACCCTAGCTCTAATCCTAGCCCTAATTTAAGGCTAATCGTAACCCTAACTCTAACCCTACCCCTAAGACTAACTCTAGGTCTTGCCCTAGACCTATTTCTGGTACTAACTCTATCTGTTTCCAAAACCCTAACACTAGCCCTAACCTAACCCCTAAACCTAGCCCAAGTCCTAACCCTAGATCTAAACATAACTCTAAATATAACCCTAAACCTAAGCCTGAACCTCACCCTACCACTAGCCCTAACACTATTGCTAATCCTAAAACTATTTCTAAATTTAGCTGTAACTCTAAAACAAAACTGATCCCTAGCCCTAACCCTAACACTAACCTAACTGTAACCTCAGACCAGACATTAGACCTAGCCCTAATTCTTGCCCTAACCCTAACAGAAAACCTAACCCTACACCTACCGTTAACTCTAGCCTTATTTCTAGTGTTATCCCTAACCCTAAAACTAAACTGACATTGACTCTGACCCTAACACTAACCCTATTTCAAATCATCACTCTAATCATAACCTAACCCTAACACTAGACCTAGCCCTAACTCTAACCCTAAAACTAGCCCTAATCGTAACCGTAGTTCTTATATTAGCCATAGCCCTACCCTAACCCTAACATAACCAAAAACCTAGCCCTAACCCTAACCCCAACACCAGCTTTAACCCTAACCTAACTCTAAACCTAATCCTAACCCTAGCCTTAATCCTAACCATAACCCTAGCCCTAACTCCAGCTCTAATCCTCTCAATTACCTTAACCCTAAACCTAACCCTAATACTAATCCTAGGATAACCCTAACTCTATCTATAACCCAAACTCTATTCATTACCATAAACCTAACCTGAACCCTAAACCTAACCATATCCATTAACCTAACCCTAAACATAATCCTAACCTAATTTGAGCCCTAACCCTAAACTTTAACCTAAACAAACCATAACCGTTACTCTGACCCTAATAATACCCCTATCTCCAAAAGTGACCCTAACCTTCAACCTAAACCTTACACTATATATAGCCATAAATCTAATCCTGAAACTATCCCTAACTGTAACCCTAGACCTAAGATTAGTCCTAGCCCTAATGTTATCCCCTATGCTTAGAAACAAAAAAACAAAAACAAAAACAAAAACAAACAAACAAAGAAACAAAAAAAAAACCTTAATCATGGACCCAAACCTAGCCTTAATCCGAAACTTAACCCTATCACTAGGTCTAACCCTAAAGTGAAGCCTCACCCTAGCCCTTAAACTAGCTACAATATTATACCATACCCTAACCCGAATTCTAACCCTAGCCCTAAACCAAGGCCTAGCCCTAATACTAAACCTAGCTCTAATCCTAGAACTAATTTAGCCCTAACCCTAAATCTAATCATATCCCTAGCCCTAAGACTAACTCTAACTCTTGCCCTAGGCCTAGCCCTAGTTCTAACATTATCCCTTACCATGACCCAAAGCCTAGACCTAACCCTAGCCCCCAAATTAGCCCTAGCCCTAAACCGAGATCTAACCCTCACTCTAAGTCTAAACCAAACCTAAAACCTAAAACCTAAACCTCACCCTAACAATAGCCCTAATCCTAATGCTAATTTGAAAACTATCCCTCACCATAGCCATAGCATTCAAGCAAAACTGAGCTACAGCTCTAATCTAATCCTAAACTTTAACCTAAACCAAAACCTGACACTATGCCTAGCCATTATCCTAGCCCTAATTTGAGTCCTAAACCTAACCGTAGAACTAAGAATGACCCTGACTCTGAACCTAAAACTAACCTTAGCTCTAAACATCACCTTTACCCTAAACCTAACACAAACACTAAACCTAGCCCTAACCCTAATACTAAAACTAGCCCTAATCATAATGCCAGGTCTTACATTAGCAATAGCCCCAACCCTAAAACAAAACCTAGCCTTAATCTGAGTCCTAACCCTAGTTTTAACCCTAAACCTAGCCCTAGCTCTAACCCTATCCCTTACCCTATTCCAACCCTCATCCTAACTACCCTAGTCCTAACCCTAATCCTTAGCCTAATCCAAACCCTAACTCTAATACTATTCCCTAACCCTAGGCCTCATTCTATCTCTAACCCTAACCCAAACCCTAAGCCTATACCTGACCCTTATTCTGACCCTAATGCTAACCCTAGGTCTAAGACTGACCCTAACCTTAAACCAAACACTATCACTAGCCCGATGGGTAAACTTATACCTAAACCTAACCGTAACAGTAACCCTAGACCTAAACTTAATCCTAAATATAGCCATAAATCAAGCCATAGCCCTAAACATAAACCTAGCTCCAGCACTAACAATAACCATTAGTCTAATGCAATGACTAAAAATACCTCAGAACTAACCCAAGTAACATTGTGCTCCTAACCATAATTCCAATGTAACCTGAACACTGACCCTTACCCTAACACAAACCCTAGCTCTAAACCTTATCCTAACCAAAAACATACCCTAACACTAGACCTATCCATAACCCTAACGTGAAAACTAGCCATTACCATAATCCTAGTTCTTAAATTACCCATAGTCCTAACACTAGCCATAAACCTCCTCCCAAAACCTAGCCCTAAATGTAGCACTAAAACTAGCTATAAGCCTAATCCTAACCTTAGCCCTACCCCTAACCCTCACACTTGCCTAGCCCTAAACTTAGCTCAAACTCTTACCTTAATGTAACCTAACCCTAACCCTTGCCCTATTCTTAACTGCAACCATAGCACAAATCCTACCTCAATATCCTTAAATATAAACCTAACCCTAAGGCTAACCCTAGGCCTAACTCTAACCCTAATTCTAACTATAGCCCTGACTGTAACCCTAAAACTCGCCCTAGCCCTAGCCATTAACACTTAATGTAAACCTAACCCTAACACTAACCCTAGGCCTAACCCTAACCCTAGTCCTAATCCTAACTTTAATCCAATCCCTAACACTAGCACTAACTCTATTCATTACCCTACACATAAGCCTATTCCAAATGCTAACCCTAGGCCTAAACCTAGCACTAACCATAAAACTAACCCTATACATTACTCTATACCTAACCTGAACCCCAAAACTAATCCTATTCATTACTCTAACCCTAACCCTAATGCTAATTTGAGCCCTAACACAAATCCTTAACCTAAAGTAAACCCTAACCTGAAATTTGACCCTAAAAATACACCCAGCTATAAACCTGACCCTTACCCTAAATTCAACCCTTACACTAGACCTAGCCATAAACCTAACCCTAACCATGAACCTAGACCTGACATTAGTCCTAGCCCTAATTCTAGCCCTTACCCTAACACAAAACCTAGCCCTCATCCTAGCCCTAAACCTAGTCTTAATCCTAATCCAAACCCTCACCCTGGCTCTATCCCTAATTTTAACCCTCGACCGAGCCCTGAACCTAACTATAAGCCCATCACATCCCCTAAAATTAACCCTAACCATAACAATTACACAAATCCTAACCCTAGCCTTAACCATAGGCCTAACACTAACACTAACTCTAACTCTAATCGTAGCCCTAATTTAGCCCTAACCCTAACCCTACCCCTAACCCTAGTCCTAAGACTAACTCACTCTCACCCTAGCCCTATTTTTATTTCTAACCCTGTTACCTTAGCCCTAACAGTAGTCCTCATCGTAGCCATAGCCCTCAACCTAGATCTAACCATAAGTCTAAATCTAACCCTAAACTTAAGCCTAAACCTCATCCTATCACTAGCCCTAATACCATTGCTAATCCTAAACCTAGACGTAACCCTAGTCCTAGCCCTAAAACAAAACCAAGCCATTGCTCTAACAAAAACCTTAACCTTAACCAAACCCTAATCCTACAACTAGCAATAACCCTAGCTCTAATTCAAGTCCTAGGCCTAAAACTAATGATAGCTCTAAATATCACCCTAACCCTAAAGCTAATGCTGACACTAGACCAGCCCAAATCCCATCCCTAAAACTAACCCTAATCATAAACATAGTTTTTACATTGGCCTTAGCCCTAACTCTAGCCTTAACCCTAACACAAAATAGCCCTCATCTGAGCCCTAACATTAGATTTAACACTAACCCTAACCCTAGTCCTAAACCTAACCCTAACTCTAGCCCTAACCATATCCCTTACCCTAAGCCAAACCCTATCCATAATGCTAATCCTAGTCCTAATCCTAATCCTTAGCCTAACCCTATTTCTAGTCCTAACACAAGCACTCATTCTAGCTCTAATTCTAACCCCAAACCTAACCCTAACCTTCACCCTTATTCTGACACTAACACTAATTATAGGTCTAAACCTGAATCTAACCCTAAACCAAACCCTGAAACAATCCTAATAGTAAACTTATACCTAAACCTTACTCTAACACTAGCCCTAAACCTAAACCATATCCTAAATCTAGCAGTAACTCTAGCCCTAGGCCTAAACAAAACTTAGCCCTACCCCTAACAATAACCCTTAACCTAAAACAAACACTAACCCTACCCCTAAACCTAACCTTGTCCTATTTCTGGCTTTCACCCTAATGCTAACCTGTAACCTGAACACTGACCGTGTCTTTAACAGTAAACCTATCTCTAACCTGAGCCTAACAATCATCTAAACCTAACACTAGACCTAGCCATAACTCTAACCCTAATACTAGCCCTAATCATAACCCTAGCTCTTATATTAGCCATAGCCTTAACCCTAGGCCTAAACCTAACACAAAACCTATATCTTATCCTAGGCCTTAACCTAGCCTTAGGCATAAACCAAACACAAACCGTAGCCAAAACCCTACCCTAATCCTCGCCTTAGTTTTAACCCTGGCTCAAAACCTAACCCTTACCCTAAACATAAACCTACACCTATCCCTAAATCTAACACTAAACCTAGCCCTATTCCTTACCTTAAATCTAGCACTAAACCTATCTCTAAAGATACCCATTACCCTAAACATAACCCTACCTCTATTGATAACACTAGGCCTAACCCTAAACCTAAACCTAACCAAAAACTAATCCTAGACCTAACCCTAAACCTCACCCTCACCATAGACCTAACCCTAACTCAACCCTATCGCTTATCATAAAGCTAACCATAACCTTAGCCCTAACCATAAGCCTACACCTCAATCTAACTCTAACCATTAACCTAAACTTACATCTAATCGTATCCATTACCCTAACCCTAACACTACCCCTAAAGATGACCATAGCCCTAATCCTAACCCTAACCCTAACCATACTGTAATCTTATCCCTAGACCTAACCCTAAACCTAACCCTCGCCCTAGCCCTAAACCAAGCTCAAAACCCAACTCTTTCACTAAACCTAATTCTAACCCTAACCCTGGATCTAACCCTAACCCTAACCCTAACTCAAGACTTATTTCTAACCATAAACCTAGCCCTAAGCTTAGCTCTAACCATATCCATTATCCTAACCATAACCCTGACCCTAATGCTAACTCTAGACCTATTGCTAACCCTAATGCTAACTCTAGACCTATTGCTAACCCTAACCTTATCAATTACCCTAAACCTAAACTGAACCCTTAACAAAAACCTATCATTGCCCAAACCCTGACCATAAAGCTAATTAGAGCCCTAACCCTAAACCCTAACCTCAAACAAACTATAACCCTAAACCTAACCATAACTAACTAGACCTATCCATAAAACATTCTAAATCTATCCCCAACTGTAACCTAAGACCTGACATTAGAACTAGCCATAAGCCTAGCTCTAACCCTAACACAAACCCCAGGGCTTATCCTAGCCCTAAACCTAGCCTTAATCCTAACCCTAACCCTAATCTTAGGCCTAACCCTAACACTAATTCTAGCCCTAATCTTAGCCCTAACCCTAGCCCTAAACTTACCCCTAATTTACGCCTATCCCTAACCTTAGCCCTTAACCCTAGCCCTAAGACTAACTCTAACTCTTTCTTTTGCCCCATCCCTAGTTCTAAACCTATAACTTACTGGAACAATAATCCTAGCCCTAACACTAGCCCTTCCTTAGCTCTAGCCCTAACCTAGATCTAACTCTAACTCTAAATCTAACTTTAACCCTAAGCCTAAACCTAAACCTAAAACTAGCCTAACCTTAATGCTAATCCTAAAACTAGCCCTAATTCTAGCCCTAGCCCTAAAACAAATCCCAGATATAGCACTAAACCTAACCCTTAACTTAAACCAAACCCTAAGCCTAACCCTTAACTTAGCCCTAATTCGAGTTTTAAGCTGAACCCAAAACTAACCCTGACACTGAATCCGAACATAACACTAACCCTCCTTCTAAAGATCACCCTAACCCTAACCCTAAAACTAACACTAGACCTAGCCCCAACCTTAAACCTAAATTTAGCTTTAAATGTAACCCTTGTACTTACAATAGCCGTAACCCTAACCCTAGTACTAACTTAACACAAAACCTAGCCCTAATTCAAGACCTAACCCAAGCTTTAACCCTAACACTAACCCTAACTCTAGTCCTAATCAGAACCATAAACCTAGCCCTAACCCTAGCTCTAACCCTATCTATCACCATAACTATAACCCTAACACTAATGCTAACCTTAGGCCTAAACCTAACCCTATCCCTAATCCTAACTCTATCCATTACCCTCAACCAAACCTAAACCCTAAACCTCACCTATCATTACCCTAACCCTAACCTTAATGCTAATTCAAGCCCTAAATTTAAACCATAGCCTATCCCAAACCCTAACCAAGGCCCTGACCCTAATAATACCCCAGTCTCTAAACCTGACCTAAAATTAAACATAACCCTTACACTACGTGTATCCATATACCTAACCCTAATTCTATCTTTAACCATAACTCTAGACCTGATATTAGTCCTAGCCCTAATCCTAGCCATACCCTAAAACAAATCCTAGCCCTCAGCCTAGCCCTAAAACCAGCCATAATCATAACCCTAACCCTAACCATAGGCCTAACCCTAATTCTAACCCTCACCCAACCTCTAAACCTAGCTATAATGCCAATCCTTAACCTAAACTTAACCCTAACCCTAAACCTAATGCTAGGCCTAGGCTGAACAATAACCCTAGCCCTAATTCTAGTCTGAATTTAACCCTATCCTTAACCCTACCTCTAGCCCTATGACTAACTCTAACTTTCACAGTAGCTCTATCCCTAGTTCTAACCCAATCCATTACTGTAACCCTAACCCTAGCTCTAACCCTAGCCATAAACCTTGCCCTCTCTTATTCCTAGCCGTAACCCTAGATCTATCCCTAACTCTAAATCTAACACTAACTCTTAGCCTAAGCCTAACATAAACACTAGCCCTAACACTAAAGATACTCGTCAAACTAGCCCTAACCCTGACCCTAGCAGTAAATCAAAACCAAGCAATAGCCCTAATACTAAACCTTAACTTAAACCAAATTCTAATACTACACCTAGACCTAACCATAGCCCTAATTCGAGTCCAACCTTAACCTGAATACTAACCCTGACTCTGACTCATATCCTAACACTCACCCTAGCTCTAAACACCATCCTAACCTTAAACCAAACACTTACAGTAACCCTAGCCATAATTTGAGTCCTAACCTTAACCTTAAAACTAACCATGGCCCTGACTACTAAGCTAACACTAACACTAGCTCTAAATATCACCCTAGCCTTAAACCTAATTCTAAAACTAGAGGTCTAACTCCTAACCATAACCCTAAAATTAACCCTAATTGTAACTCTAGTTCTTACATTAGCTGTTACTTTAACCCTAGCCCTAACCCTAACACAAAAAATAGCCCTAATCTTAGCTCTAAACCTAGCTTTCACCCTAACCATAGACCTAATCCTAGCTCTAACTCTATCCCTTACCTTAAGCCAAACCCTAACACTAAATCTAATCCTAATTCTAACCCTAATCCTTAACCTAACCCAAATCTTAATCCTATTACTACTCCTAACTCTAGCCCTCATTCTAGCTCTAACCATAACCCAAACCCTAACCCTAACCCTGAACCATATTCTGACCCTAAAACTAATCGTAGGTCTGAACCTGAACCTAACCCTAAACCAAACTCTAACACTAGCCCTAGACCTAAACCTAATCCTAAATCTAGCCATAACTCCAGCCCTAGACCTAAAGAAAAAACCTAGACCTTGCCCTAATAATAACCCTTAGCCTAGGCCAAACACTAACTCTTCCCCTAGGCCTAATCTTAGTCCTAATTCTGACTTTAATTCTAACCATAATCCTAATCTGAACACTGACCCTGACATTAATCCTAGCTCTAAACATCACCCTAACCCTGAAACTATACCTAGCCCTAACATTAACCCTAAAACTAGCCCTAATCATAACAAGTTCTTAATTTAGCCATAGACCTAACCTATTGAAAAACCTAGCTCTAATCTAATCCCTACACTATATTTAACTCTAAAGCTAACCCTAACACTAAGCATAGCCCTAACCCTAAGCCTAAACCTAACCTTAGATCCAATCCTAAGCATAACACTAGCCCTAACCTTAACTCTAACCCTTTTCATTACCCGAAGGATAACCCTAACCCTTATGCTAACCCTAGGCCAAACCCTAATCCTATGCCCATCCCTAACCCTATCCATTACCCTACAGCTAACTTGAACCCTAAACCTAAAACTATTGTTAAGCTATCACTAAACCTAATGTTAATTCAAGCCCTAAACATAAACCATAACCTAACCTTAAACCTAACCCTGACCCTAATAATACCCCTAGCTCTAAATCTGACCCTAACCATAAACATAACTCTTACAATAGACCTAGATACAAACCTAACCCTAATGCTATCCCTAACTCTAACCCTAAACCTGACATTAGCCCTAGCTCTAATCCTAGTCCTAACCCTAACACAAACCTTAACCCACATCCTAGACATAATCCTCGCCTTCATCATAACCCTAACCCTAACCCTAATTCTAACCCTCACCCTATCTCTAAAACTAGGTATAAACTCATCCCTTACCCTAAACCTAACCCTAATCCAAACCCTAACACTAAACCTAGCCCTAAACTTAGGCCTAACTCTAACATTAACACTTGCCCTAATCCCAGACTTAACTTAGCCCTATCCCTAACACTAAACATAACCCTAGCCCTAAGACTAACTATAACTCTTACCTTAGACCAATAGGGTAGTACTAAACTTTTTCCTTACCATTACCCTAAACCTAGACCTAATCTTAGCCCTAACCCTAGCCCTAGCCCTAAAACAAAACCGAGTTATAGCCCTAATCTTAACCCCTTAACCTAAACCAAACCCTAACCTTACACCTAGCCCTAAACCTATTCATAAACGTATCCCTAATTCTAGTCCTAACCTGAAAACTAACCCTGCCCCTGACTCTGAGCCTAACACTAAACCTAGCTCTAAAATCATTGTAACCATAATCTAACCCTAACAATAGACCTAGCCCTAACCCTAACTTCATAACTAGTGCTAGTCATAACCTTACTTTGTGCATTAGCCATAGCTTATCCCTAGCCCTAACCTAACCCAAAACCTAGCCTTAATCAGAGTCCTTATCCTAGCTTTAACCCTTAACTTAAACCTAACACTAACCCAAACAAAATCCCTAATTCTATACATAACCCTAGCCCTAAACTTAGGTCTAACTCTATCCAATACCCTAATGATAACCCTAACCCTTGTGCTAACCATAGGCCTAACCCTAACCTTACCCATTACACTAAACCATAACTAAACCTTAAACCTAACCCTGTCATTACCCTAACCCTAAATCTAATGCTAATTTGAGCCTTAAACTTAAACCCTAACCTAACCCAAACACTAAACTTGATTCTGTTCCTAATAATATCCTTAGCTTTAAAACTGACCCTTACCCTAAATCTAACCTTTACACTGGACCAAGCCATAAACCTAACACTAAATGTATCCCTAATTGTAACCCTAGACCTGACATTAGACCTAGACCTAATACTAGCCCTTAACCTAATACAAACACTAGCCCTCAACCTAGCCCTGAACCCTAGCCTTTATCAAAACCTTAAACCTAACCCTGGCCCTAACCCTAATACTAACCCTCACCAAGCCATCAATCTTGCTATAACCCATTCCTTTAAACCAAATGTAACCTTAACTCTAACCCTAAACCTAGGCCTAAACCTAACACTAACCCTAGCCCTAATTTAGCCCTATCCCTAACTATAACCCTAAACCTAGCCATAAGATGAACTCTCTCACACTAGCCCTATCACTAGTTCTAACCCTATTCCTTACCATAAACATAACCCTAGCCCTAACCATTGTCCTAACCCTTGCCCTATCCTTAGCCCTAGGACTAACCATAGATCAACACCTATTTCTAAATCTAACCCTAACCTGAAGCCTAAGCCTAACCCATACACTAGCCCTAAGCCTAAAACTAATCCTAAAACTAGCCCTAACCCTGGCCATAGCCTAAAACAAAATGGAGCCATACCTCTAACACTAATCCTTAAACTAAATGAAACCCTAACCATACACCTACCCCTAACCCTAGACCTAATTAGAGTTTTAAGCCAAACCCTAAAACTAACTCTGAACCTGACTCTGACACTAATATTAACCCCAGCTCTAAACATCACCCTGACCTTAAACCTAACCCTAACACTCAACCTAGCCCTAACCTTAATCCTAAAATCAGCCCCAAATGTAACTCTAGTACTTACATTAGCCATAACCTTAACCATAGCACTAAATTAACCTGAATCCTAGCCATAATCTGAGCCCTATCCTGAGCTTTAAACCTAAACCAAGCCCCAATCATAACCCTAGCCCTAATCATAACCATAACCCTAGCCCCAACCCTAGTTTAACCCTATCCATTACCATAAACATAACCCCAACCCTAATGCTAACCCTAGGTCTGAACCTAAAGCTATCTCTAATCTTATTTTTATCCATAACCCTAAACCTAACCTGGGCCCAAATACTAACCCTATCATTACTCTAACCCTAAACCTAACACTAATTCAATCCCTAACTTTAGACCTTAACCTATTCCAAACCTTAACCCAGACCTTGTCCATAAAAATACCCCTAGCCCTAATCCTGACCCTATCCCTAAATCTAACCCTTATACTAGACGTAGCCATAATCCTAAACATAAAATTATCTTTAAACCTAATTTGAGACCTGAAATTAGCCGTACCCCAAAACCTAGCCCTAACCCTAAAACAAACATTAGCCCTCATCCCAGCACTAAACCTAGCCTTAATCATAACCGTAACCGTAACCCAAGCTCCAACCTAATTCTTAATATCACCCTACCTCTAAACCTAGCTATAACATTCTCTCTTTACTTAAACTTAATACTAACTCAGACCCTACTCTATATTTAAGCTGAACAGTAACCATAGACCTAATCCTAGCCCTAATTTATCCATTTCCCTAACCCAAGCCCTAAGACTAACTCTAACTCACACTAGCTCTATCCCTAGTTCTAATCCTATTACGTATTATAATTTGACCCTAGCCCTAACCCTTGCCCTATCCTCAGTCCTAACCCTAAACCAAGATATAACCCTAAATCTAAATCTAACCCTGAACCTAAGCTTAAGCCTAACACTAACACTATCCCTAACCCTAACGCTAATCATAAAATTAGCACTAACGCTAACCCTAGCAGTAATACAAAACCAAGCAATAGCCTTAACCCTAAACATTAACTTAAGACACAGTAACACTACATCTAGACCTAACCCTAGCCCTAAATTCGACTCCTAACCCTAACCTTAAAAGTAACCCGGACACAGACTCGTATCCTAATGCTTACCCTAGCTCTAGACCCCATCCTAACCTTAAACAAAAGCCTAACAGTAACCCTATCGCTAATTCGAGTCGTAAGCCTAACCCTGACCATGACTCATATCCTAACACTAACCCTAGTTCTAAATATCACCCTAACCTTAAACCTAACCCTAACACTAGACCTACCACTACCCCTAACCCTAAAACTAACTCTAATTGTAACACTAGTTCTAACATTAGACAATGCCCTAACCCTAGCCCTAACACTACAACAAATCAAGCCCTAATCCAAGCTGTAAACCTAGCTTTAACCCTAACCCTAACTCTAACCCTAACCCTAGATCTAACCTTATCCCTTACCCTAAGCAAAACCCTAACCCTCATGGTAACCCTAGACCTATCCCTAATCCTTAGGCTAACCAAAATAATAACCCCATTAATAGTTCTAAATCTTGCCATCATTTTAGCTCTAATCCTATCCCAAATTCTAATGCTAACCCTGACCATTATTCTGATCCTAACATTAAACTTAGGTCTCAACCTGACCCTAACCCTAGACCAAACTCTAACACTGGCACTACCAATAAACTTATTCCTAAACCTAACTCTACCACTAGCCTTAGACCTAAATCTAATCCTAAATCTAGCCCTAGCCCTAGACCTAAACAAAAACCTAGTCCTAGCCCTAACAATAACCCTTACCCTAACCCAAACACTACCCCTACCCCTAGACTTAAACTTAGTCCTAATTCTGGCTATAACCCTAACTCTAACTCTAACTCTAACCTGAACACTGACCAGCCTTTAACATTAACCCTACCTCTAAACCTGACCCTAACCGAAAATATAAACCTAACACTAGACCTAGCCATAACCCTAAGCCTAAAACTAGTCCTATTCATATACCTAGTTCTTACATTACCCACAGCCCTAACCTTAGGCCTAAACCCAACACAAAACCCAGAGCTAATCCTAGGCCTTAACCTAGCCCTAAAGCATAACCTTAACCCTAACCCTAGCCCAAGTCCTAACTTAACCCTAGGCTTAGTCCCAACCCTAGCTCAAAGCCTAACACTTACCATAAATATAAACCTAGAAATATCCATAAATCTAACCCTAACCCTAGCCCTAATCCTAACCTTAACCCTAGCCCTAACCCTGATTCTAAATCTACAAAATACACTAAACCTAACCCTAAACCTATTGGTAACCCTAGCCTTAACCCTAACCATAACCCTAACCCTAACCAGAAAACTAAACATAGATCTAACCCTAAACCTAACACTTGCTATAACCCTAACCCTAGCTCAAAACCTAACCCTTACCATAAACCTAAACATAACCACAGCCCTAACCTTAACCCTAACCTTAAATCTAACCCTATCCCTAAACCTAAATCTAACCGTATCCATTACACTAAACCTAACCCTAACCCTAATGATAATCCTAGCCCTAATCCTAACTTTAACCCTAAACTTACTGTAATTCTATTCCAAAGCTGAAGCATTCAGAAACATATTTATCCGAAAGTACTGTTTGAGACAACAGAGAAATATACATGTAGTGAACTACCTCCCCAAATTATTTGGTCAGATTTCTTTGATACTGCACAAGATTCATCTGTTAGCTTGCCCCACTAGGCTCACTTATTTTGGGACTTCTATGATAAAATGGTCTCTAAACAGATTAGGGTTTGTTTTATGTTTAGGGTAAGGGCTAGGTTTAAACCTAGTGTTAGGGTTAGAGTCATGTATCTTTGGTACTGGGAAGGATTCATATTTTACCTAGCCTCACAATGTTCCCTGGTTTGGGCCTTCTTGGTTCAATGGTTTGCTGTCAGGAACAGTTTGTATTTTAAGGTTTCACTTAATTTTGAACTATTTTGTTGAAGAGAAATGGAGCATGAAATCAAACAGGGTTGGTGCTAGCTGCTTGAAACTGCACACAATCAATTCTCTGTGGGCACTCTCTGGTTTGTTCCTTGTTGCCCTCAGCTGAAAGGTGCAAAGCAACTTTATTTCAGAGCACTTTTGGAGAAATAAAAGAAATATACATATACTGAAACACTACCCCCAATTATTTGCTCAGATTTCTTTGATATTGTGAAGGATTCATCAGTTAGCTTGCCCCACTAGTTTGGGACTTCTATGATCAAAGGTTCTCTAAATAGGCTAGGGTGAGCTGTAGGGTTAGGATTAAGGATAGATCTAGTGTTAGGTTTACAGTAGTTTTGTTCAAATTTCTTTGACACTAGGCTGGATTTATCTTTTACCTAGCCTTACTATCTTATCCTGGTTTGGGCCTTCTAGGTTCACTGGTTTGCTGTCAGTATTTCAGATTTTTTTTTTAAGATTTCACTTCATTTTGACCTATATGGATAAATGGAAATGGAGCTGGAAATCAAACAGGGTTTTTGGTAGCTGCTTGAAACTTCACACTCTCAATCAGTTGTCTGTGAGGACACTCTGGTTTTATCCTTGTGAATGTATCCCAACGATGAGGCATGCAAAAATAACACTATGTGAGGGCATTTTAGGAGATGACAGGAAAACATGCATATACTGAACTACTTCCCCCAATCATTTGGTCAGATTTCTTTCATACTGGGCAGGGTTCATCTGTTAGCTTGCCCCACTAGGCTCCTCATCTTTGAGACTTCTATGATCAAAGGTACTCTAAACAGGTTATGTTACAGTTAGGTCTAGTGTTAGGGTTAGAGTTTGTCTTGTTCAAATTTCTTTGATGCTGGGCAGGATACATGTTTTACCTAGCCTTACTATGTTCCACAGATTTCGGCCTTCTCAGTTCAATTCTTTGCTGACAGGAAGAATTTGTATTTTATGGATTCACTTCATTTTGATCTACATGGGTAAATGGACATAGAGCTGGAAATCAAACAAGGTTGGTGCTAACTGCTTAAAACTTCACACACTCAATCAGTTCTCTGTGGGCACTCTCTGGTTTGTTCCTTGTGTAATGATTAATAAGCTGAAGCATGCAATACAAATTTATCTGAGAACACTTTAGGATAAAACATGGAAATATGCATGTACAGAAATAGCTAACCCAATTATTTTGTCATATTTCTTTGAAACTGCCCATGATTCATCTCTAAGCTTACCCCACTAGACTCCCCAATTTTGAAACTTCTATGATCAAAGTTTCTCTAAACAGATTAGGTTTAGTGTTAGACTTAGTGTTAGGTTAGTGTTAGGACTAGGTTTAGACCAGGTGTAGGTGTTAGGGTTAGAGTTAGTTTTTTTTTTTTTTTTTAGTTTCTATGATACTGGGCAGGATTCACCTTTTTTCCTATTTTGACTATACTCCAAATGTTTGGGCCTCCTACGTAAAAGGGTTTTCTCTCAGGAACAGTTTCAATTTTCATTTCTCTTCTTTTTGCCCTATAGGGGTGAATGGAAATGAAGCTGGAAATCAAACAGGGTTTGTGCTAGCTACTTGTGAAAGGTTAATAAAATAGGTACTTGTCATTCCGTTTTTCTGTATGCTTAACAAAACACTGTTGAAATCCTGAGAACTGTTTGCTAATCTTGTTCCCAAAATGTGCTGTCCCCAACTGCCAAACTGCAGAATGCACTCCCTCACTCAGTTGCAGGCAAACTGTCCACTCGCCCTGACCCGTCAATGAACTTCCCTCACTGCCTTCTCCAAGAAAACTATATAAGCTCTGCTTAAGCTGTTCCCAGTGCTCTATCTCTCTTTGCTCTAGTGAGCCCTGAGCCCCAGCATGCTGGTCTCCAAATAAACCCTTTTTGCTGTTGCATGAGACAGTCTCTTGGTGGTCTCTTCCTCCGACGTTTCGCTGGTCCCTTACATTTGGTGCATTGCCCGGGAAGTGCGCATCGCCGGACAGGGAGACCCCAACAGACTCCTTTGGGGGGTAAGTAAGGCGCCTCTTCTTCTTCTTCTTCTTCATCTCCTCCATCTTCTCCTTGTTTTTCCTTTGCGATCGCTCAGAGCTTGGTTTTTGGCTCAGTGGAAGAGCGTGAGCTCTCAGAGCCTTTCTGGTTTTTCAGTTTGGGTTGGCAAAGTGTGTTTGCCAGCGGAGAGCGTGAGCTCCCCCTGGCGGTGGTGGACAGACGTGTCCTGAAGCCACAGGCCACATTCTTCAAGGGATGCCTTGAAGGACTCTGGGAGGGACGGAAGTGCCCTAATCTGGGAGGGACGGAAGTGCCCTCATCTGGGATGGAAGTGCCCTCATCTGGTATATTCTGCTTCAAAGCCGTCTGTTCTTGCCGGCAATTCTTTCTCTCAGGTTGAATTCACTGTCTGTTTTTAATCTTTGCCTCTGAACTTGTGTTACACGTTTACTGTGTGTGTCTGTGTTTGTGTCACGTTTGTATTGTCCCTGTCTTTGTTCAAGTAACTTTCATTATGGGACAGAGCCATTCCACGCCTCTGTCCCTGACCCTTGATCACTGGACTGAAGTCCACTTAAGGGCTCAGAATCTTTCTTTTTCAGTAAAATGCCAGACTTGGCAGACTCTCTGTGCCTTAGAATGGCCCACCTTTGGAGTCGGATGGCCTCCAGAAGGATCTTTCTACTCCCCACTAATTCAAAAAGTCAAAGATATTATTTTTCAGCCGGGGCCACATAGCCATTCAGATCAACAACCGTATATCTTAACTTGGCAGGACCTCTGTGAATCTCCTCCTCCATGGGTGAAGCCTTTTCTTGTCCCTGTCCCCACTCCTACTCCTCCCCCCACGATTCTATCTCTCAAACCCTCTGCTCCTCCTCCACCCTCTGCTCTCCCTGAGTCTCAAGATTTGACTCTACTGGACTCTCCTCCCTTTCCTTATCCCCTGCCTTTGTTCCCCAACCCCCAACACCCTCTAAGTGATTCTCCTGCTGCTGACTCAGCCTTTCCACCATTGGAGGAAGTTAAGCCAGCCCAGCACCCTCCAGATGACTTCCCCAAGGCATACATAGCCCCTCCTCCCCTGGAGTAAGCTGGCCCGGCTAAAGGAACTCGCTGGCAGCGAATGATTAAAAACCCTGAAGCCCCCGTGATACTTCCCCTCCGTCTTTATGGGCCAATGATAGAGGATGGCCATGGTGGAGAAATACAAGCCTACCAGTATTGGCCTTTCTCCTCTTCAGATCTATATAACTGGAAAAATAACAATCCCCCTTTTTCCGAGGACCCCACCCAGCTCAGAGGTCTGATTGAGTCATTGATGTTTTCACACCAGCCTACTTGGGATGACTGCCAACAACTCTTAGGCACTCTCTTCATGACAGAGGAATGAGAGAGAATCCTTCTGGAAGCTAGAAAAAAATATCCTCGGACCAGATGAGCGACCGACACAACTTCCCAACATAATCGAAGCCAACTTCCCCTTGAACCGACCCAACTGGGACCCCAACACCTTTGAAGGTAGGGAGCATCTGTCCACTTATCACCGGGCTCTAATAGCGGGTCTCCGAGCAGCCGCTAGATGGCCAACTAATTTGGCCAAGGTAAGAGAGATTATTCAAGGGCCTAATGAATCTCCCTCTATGTTTCTGGAGAGAATTATGGAGGCATATAGGAGATATACTCCTTTTGATCCTCAGGCAGAGGATCAAAAGGCATCTGTCACGATGGCCTTTATTGGGCAAGCTGCCCTGGATATTAAAAGAAAGTTACAATGCTTAGATGGATTACAAGATATGACTCTGAGAGATTTAGTCAGAGAAGCCAAGAAGGTATACTATAAGAGAGAAACTGAGGAAGAGAAGGAACAAAGGAGGGAGAAAGAAAGGGAGCAAAGGGAGGATAAAAGAAGCAAAAGACAGACTGAGGCATTGACTAAGGTCCTGGTCACAACAACAAATAGGCCAGTAGTTAAGAGACAGGGAGACAGAAAGGGATACCTGGGCCCACGCCAGAAGCCACCACCTCTGGCCTCAGATCAATGTGCCTACTGTAGAGAAAAAGGACAGTGGGCCAAATAGTGCCCTAGGAAGAAACAGCCACGCCAGCCAGCCATTCTAACTCTGGAGGATGACTAGGAAAGTCAGGGCTCGGATCCCCTCCCTGAGCTCAGGGTAACTTTTGAAGTGGAGGGGACCCCAGTAAAATTTGAAGTGGATACAGGGGCAGTATACTCAGCCCTTAAGGACCCATTGGGCCCTCTATCAACTAAAAGATCTCTAGTTCAAGGGACTAATGGCAGTAAATATCGGGCTTGGACAACTAAGAGGACCATGGACCTGTGAAAAGGAAAAATCCATCACTCCTTCCTAGTGATCCCAGAATGCCCAGCCCCATTGATGGGCAGAGATCTGCTCACCAAACTCCAGGTCAGAATAACTTTTAACCCTGAAGGCCCCCAAATGGAATTTCTAAATCCTTCAGTAAAAACTCCTATAGTCATGGCTTTAACTATGTCAGTAGAAGATGAACATCAACTCTTCACACCCCCCAAGACTGATCAAACAGGCAAGCTATCCCAGAAATGGAAAACAGATTACCCAGATGCCTGGGCAGAAACTGCTGGGTTAGGCCTAGCCATAAAACAACCTCCAATAATGGTGGAGTTAAAACCTCAGCCTCCCCAATTAATATTAAACAATATCCTCTGAGCAAAGAAGCTAAAGATAGGATAAGGCCCCATATTCAGAAATATCTGGCCTTAGGGGTCCTAAGGCCCTGTCAATCGGCCTGGAACACTCTCCTGCTACCAGTAAAAAAGCCAGGAACCGGGGACTATAGCCCCGTTCAAGACCTAAGAGAGATCAACAACAAAGTGCAGGACATTCACCCCACAGTACCTAATCCGTACAATCTGCTTAGCACCCTGAACCCTGAGCGAAAATGGTATACTGTCCTGGACTTAAAAGATGCTTTCTTTTGCTTGCCTCTGCATAAAGATAGTCAGCTGCTGTTTGCTTTCGAGTGGGTAGACCCAGAAACCGAAATGTCTGGTCAACTAACTTGGACCAGACTCCCACAGGGGTTCAAAAACTCCCCCACTCTCTTTGTTGAAGCCCTCCACAGAGATCTCAACAACTTCAGAACCATGCATCCTGAAGTCACCCTACTCCAATATGTGGATGACCTGCTACTGGCAGCAGACACCAAGTAAAACTGTGAGTCTGGGACCCAAGCACTACTATCTGATCTTGCTCAACTCGGGTATAGAGCTTCTGTCAAAAAGGCCCAAATTTGCCAGCAAGAAGTAATCTTCCTGGACTATTCCCTTAGGGGCAGTAAACGATGGCTCACTGAGCCCAGAAAACAAACCGTTGTGCAGATACCACCCCCATCTAATAGGAGGCAACTCAGAGAGTTTCTTGGGACTGTTGGCTTTTGCAGGTTATGGATACCTGGGTTTGTATCCTTAGCTGCTCCTTTATACCCGTTGTTAAAGGGAAATGCCCAATTCCAATGGAACCCTGAGCACCAACAAGCTTTTGATAACATCAAAAGGGCATTGCTATCTGCTCCGGCCTTAGCACTCCTGGATGTAGAAAAAGACTTTACTCTCTACATTGAGGAAAAGAAAGGAATAGCACGAGGAGTGCTCACTCAGACTCTAGGACCCTGGAGAAGGCCTATAGCCTACTTATCTAAAAAGCTGGACCCAGTGGCTAGTGGATGGCTCCATTGCCTAAAAGCTATAGCAGCGGTGGCCCTACTAATCAAGGATGCTGATAAGTTAACGCTGGGGCAGAAGCTAACAATTATAGCCCCCCATGCCCTAGAGATCATCATCTGCCAGCCACCAGACAGATGGATATCAAACTCTAGAATAACACACTATCAGAGCCTGTTGCTTGACAAGGACAGAATAATACTGGGACCCCCCACCCCACTTAACCCAGCTACACTACTACCTGAACAATCATCAGAACCCGTCACTCATGACTGTCAACATATACTGGCAGAAGAAACCAGTATACGACGGGATTTAAAGGAACAGGCACTGCCCCACCCTGAGATCATATGGTTCACTGATGGCATCAGCTTTCTCCAGGATGGTAAGTGGTGGGCTGGGGCAGCAATAGTTAGCACAACTAAAGTAATCTGGTCCTCTAGCCTCCCGGAGGGAACATCGGCTCAAAAGGCAGAGCCGATCGCCCTCACGAAGGCATTAGAACTAGTGGCAGGCAAAAAGGCCACCATATACACAGATAGCCGCTATGCCTTCGCTACCGCTCATATACACGGGGCTATCTACCAGCAAAGGGGACTACTAACCTCGGCGGGAAAAGAAATAAAAAACAGAGATGAGATCCTCCATCTCCTCTCAGCAGTGCAAAGCCCTAAAGAACTAGCTATAGTGCACTGTCCAGGACACCAGAAAGGAAACGATCCCATAGCAGTCGGGAACAGGAGGGTGGATGAAGAGGCTAAATTGGCAGCCCTAAAAGGAGTAACCATGTTAACGCTTTCCACAAGGGGGGAATATGAGTCAGGAGATTTAACTACATCAGAGCATCCCGACAACTTAACATCTAAGGACACTGACACTGAACTCCTTGACTACACTGAGCCCAGCTTGCAATTTCAGAAAGCCCTACACTACGTTAAAAATGTACATCAACTCACTCACCTTGGTTCAAAGAAACTGCAGGCATTCCTAAAGGATCAAGAACAGAGTTTTCCACTAACCAGCTCACAGCAAAAGGAAATAGCTGAACGAGTAACAAAAGCCTGTCGGGCCTGTAAATTGGTTAATGCTTACCCCGCCAAGCTTCCTGTAGGAAGGCGCCTTCGAGGGACCAGACCAGGACAATTTTGGGAAGTGGACTTTACTGAAATTAAGCCAGCAAGGTATGGACTTAAATATCTCCTAATCGTTGTAGATACATTTTCAGGATGGATTGAAGCCTTCCCCACAAAAAAAGAAACGACGCAAATGGTGGTCAAGAAGATCCTGGAAGATATTTTTCCAAGATACGGCCTGCCTAAGATAATAGGGTCTGATAATGGACTGGCGTTCATGGCCCAGGTAAGTCAGGGGTTAGCCAGGACCCTGGGGTTTAATTGGAGGTTACATTGCGCTTATAGACTGTGAACGTCTAGAGCGTTCGGGTCCCTGGGTAAGGGTCACGAAATAACCAGGACACAGGGGATGCAGAGCGAAGGCAGCAATTGCAACTGCATGCTGAGGTTTATTTGCAAGTTCCTTTTATATTCTTCTTCTAACAAAGCAAGCAATTCTTCAATAACACTTTACCCACATTGCCCAAATATCATGCCTCAGCGGATACACAGAGCTAAATTCATACTGTTCCTTTTCATTTGTAAGTACCCTCATAAAGTTCTTTGTAGACATTATCTAATCCCCTGAGGATGCATTTGTTTCTTTTAGAATGTACTGTTCCCAGGATAAGTATGCAGGAAGCTTCTTCCTCTTGGCCAAACCATGCAGAACTTGTGACTTGCCATAAGGGGAAGAGAACTTTTCCTCCTCCTAACTGAGGTTTGCCTCAGCTGACATAAATCACAGCCACAGCTCTTGCAAAAAGTCAGGCCTGAGGGAGCTAAAGTCTGCACACTTAAACCCCAACAATAGACCCCAGAGCTCAGGACAAATAGAAAGAATGAATAGAACCATTAAAGAGACCTTGACGAAATTAAGCTTGGAGACTGGCATAAAAGATTGGACTATGTTCCTGCCTTATGCACTGTTTCGTGCAAGAAATACTCCCTCTATTTCTTTGTGTAACCTCACCCCCTATGAAATTCTCTATGGTGCCCCTCCTCCAGTAAGGGACCTGACCCCAACTCTAAGACCTAACGATACCTTTCACACCCCCTTGCTTGACAGACTTAAAGCTATTGAAAGAACCCAGCGATACCTGTGAAAACAGCTGGCCACTGCCTACCAACCTGGAGATGAAGGGACTTCACATCGATATCAAGTGGGGAACTTCGTCTACGTAAGACGACATCAGGTGTCATCCCTAGAACCCCGCTGGAAAGAACCATACCAGGTGCTACTTATAACACCTACAGAGGTAAAGGTAGATGGAATCACTTCCTGGATCCATGCCTCTCATCTCACGCCTGCGCCCTGTCCAGATTCTGGCTGGAAATTGGAAAAGACTGGTAACCCTCTCAAATTGTGTATTTGCCATGTGGATAGGGCTAGGGATTCTCCCCATGATCACCAGTAGTCCTAACCCTCATCAGCCCATTCAGCAGCGATGGCTGATCACAAATCCTACTGGACAGGAAGTATGGTCTATCTCACATACAGCCCCCTTAGGGACCTGGTGGCCATCTCTCCACCCAGACATTTGTCATCTGACTATAGGCCTTTCCTATTGGGACATCCCTGATGAAAAAGATACCACTAAAATTCCATTAAATCCCTTCCGTACCATAGATAATGGAAACAAACATTATGGATGTAGGGACATGCAAGCCAGATGTAGGTTGGCTAGCCTGGATTATTATGTTTACCCGGCGGACTATCGAAGCTGCAAACAGTCACGGCTGTGTGGGGGGAAAAGCTGACTTCTTCTGTAAGTCATGGGGATGTGAGCATACAGGGGCTGTCTGGTGTAACCCAAACTCCCCTGATAGTCTGATTCGGGTAAGAAGAAAAAATACTAAGTTAAATCCCAAACAATGTCTCCAATTTAAACAGAGCCCCCAAGCGGGGACTTCTGGACTAGTTGACCCTACTCCATGTGACACAAATAGCCTATGCAACCCCCTAAATATAACCTTCACCTCCAAAGGAAGAAACCAAAATATCTGGGCATGGCTTTCAGGAAAAACCTATGGGATGCGATTTTACACCACAGGATATGATTTTGGCCTTTGGTTCACTATCAGGTTTGAGAGAAAAGAAATTCCCTTGGCCATAGGGCCCAATCCCCTCAAGCCAGGAATTGGGCCTCATAGACAACCCAAACCTAAATCTACTAGGGTCCTTTCACTTTCCCATACTCCTCAAGTTTCACCTTCATTTACTTCCCCAATCCAGAGTGAAGTCAACCCTTTCCCCTGGGGGCTAATTGAAGGAGCCTTTGTGGTGCTGAATTTCACACAACCAGACCTCACTCAGTCTTGTTGGCTCTGTCTCTCCTCTGCTCCTCCTTACTATGAAGGGATAGCAATTGATGAGACTGATGCAGTAAAAGCACAGAGTTCCTCCTGTAATTGGGGTGAAAATCCTAAGTTAACCCTCCCAGAAGTAACCGGGGCAGGCTTATGTATAGGGTCTCCACCTAAAAGTAAACAACACTTATGTACCCAGATAAAAAATATTGGCATCACACAGGGTTTCCTTACTCCTGAAAATGGAACTTTGTGGGCATGTGACACAGGGTTAACTCCTTGCATTTCAGCCCAGATATTTAACAGCTCTGTAAATTATTGTGTAATGGTGCAGATGTTTCCCAGAGTGCTCTATCACGATGCAGGTTCATTTGAAGATCAAATAGGGGTGCATACAATCCGGTTTCACCGGGAACCTGTATCCCTCACTTTAGCGATCTTATTAGGAATGGGAATTGCTGCAGAGGTGGGCACAGGGACCACTGCCCTGGTCCATGGGACACAACAAATGACCCAATTAGAAAGAGCAATGGACCAAAACGTAAAGATATTAGAAACCTCCATCACAGCTTTGCAGGAATCTTTAACCTCTCTCTCTGAAGTTGTTTTACAGGACAGGCGAGGGTTGGGCCTCCTCTTCATGAGAGAAGAGGGCCTTTGTGCTGCTTTGAGGGAAGAATGTTGTTTTTATGCCGACCATACTGGAGTTGTAAAAGAATCTATGAGCAAACTAAGAAGACGCCTTGAAGGGAGTCAGAGAGAGAGAGAGAGGGGCCCAAAAAGGGTGGTATGAGTCTTGGTTCACACAGTCCCCCTGGTTAACTATGCTTTTATCAGCCCTGGCCGGTCCTTTAATAATTCTTATATTGTTGCTAACTCTAGCACCCTGTTTGCTCAACTGTGTAGTTTCCTTTCTCCAAGCCCAAATTGGACAAGTCAAACTTATGGTAATCAGACAACAATATACCCCACTAGCAGACACAGAATATGACACCCCCAATGATCACTTTTATGATTAAAAGTAGCCAGAAGAAGAAGTGGGGAATGAAAGGTTAATAAAACAGGTACTTGTCACTCCGTTTTTCTGTATGCTTAACAAAACACTGTTGAAATCCTGAGAACTGTTTGCTAATCTTGTTCCCAGAATGTGCTGTCCCCAACTGCCAAACTGCAGAATGCACTCCCTCACATGGTTGCAGGCAAACTGCCCACTCGCCCTGACCCATCAATGAACTTCCCTCCCTGCCCTCTCCAAGAAAAGTATATAAGTTCTGCTTAAGCTGTTCCCAGTGCTCTATCTCTCTTTGCTCTAGTGAGCTCTGAGCCCCAGCATGCTGGTCTCCAAACAAACCCTTTTTGCTGTTGCATGAGACAGTCTCTTGGTGGTCTCTTCCTCCAACATTTCGCTGGTCCCTTACACTTGAAACTTCACACACTCAATCAGTTCTCAGTGAATATTCTCTGGTTTGTTTCCTGTGAAGTATCCCTAAGCTGAAGTAGAAAGAAACAGCTTTATCTCTGAGTGCTTTAGGAGCAATCAAATTACACATGTACTGAAAGATCTTTGAATTTATTTTGGTCAGTTTACTTTGATACTGTACAGGATTCATCTTTGACCAACCTTAGTAGGCTCCCCAAGTTTGGGCCATCAAGGTTCAATGGTTCAGTGTTAGGAAAGTTTGGATTTTTAGTTTTCACTACATTATGGCCTATAGGTGTGAATGGAAATGGAGCTGGCAATCAAACAGGGTTGGTGCTAGCTGCCTGAAACTTCACACACTCAATCACTTTTCTGTCGGCATGCTCTGTTTTATTCTTGTGAAAGTATCTTAAGCTGAAGCATGAAAAAACAATTTATCCAAGAGCACATTAGGAGAAAACAAGGTATATAGGCATGTACTGAAACAACTTCCCCAAATATTGGTCAGAATTTTTGATGCTGGGCAGGATTCATCTCTTACCTTGCCCTAGTAGGCACCCCAAGTTTAGGACTTTTATGATCAAGCTCTATAAACAGGAAAGGCTTAGTTTTCAGATTAGGGTTAGGGCTAGGGTTAGAACTAATGTTCAGGTTAGAGTTAGTTTTGTTCAAATTTCTTTGATACCGGTCAGTATTCATCTTTTACCTAGCATTACCATGTTTCCCAGGTTGGGCATTCTCAGTTCAAGGTTTGCTGTCAGGAACAGTTTATGTTTTCTGGTTTCACTCATCTTGACTTCTCTGCGTTAGTGTTAGGGTTAGGCCTATGGCTCAGTTTTCTTTTACGGATAGGGATAGGGTTAGGGCTAGATTTTGAATTAGTGTTAGGGTTAGGGCTAGTGTTAGGGTGAGGTGTAGGCTTAGGTTTAGGGTTAGATTTAGAGTTAGGGTTAGATCTAGGGTTAGGGTTAGGGTTAGGGTGAGTGTTACGATAATGAAAAGGTTATAACTAGGGAAATGGCTAGGATGAGAGTTAGATATAGATTTAGGACTACACGTAGGCTTAGTGTTAGGGTTAAAGCTAAAATAGTGCTAGGATGAGGGCGCTAAGGTTAGTGTTAGGGATAGGCCTAGGGGTAGGGCTAGGTTTAGGATTAGCATTAGAGTTAGGATTAACTTTAAAGGAATGGGTGGGGTTATAGCTAGCTTTAGGGCTAGGGTGAGGGTTAGAATTAGGATTAGGGCTAGGGATAGTGTTTAGGTTAGGATTAAGTTGAGGTTTAGGGCTAGGGTTTCTTTTAGGTTAAAGGCTAGAACTAGGCTAGGGCTAATGTCAAGTCTAGAGTTATGATTAAGGATAGTTTTAGGGTTAGGTTATTGCTAGGTCTAATGTCAGAGCTATGTTTTGGGTAAGGGTCAGATTTAGAGTTAGGGGTATTATTAGGGTTAGGGTCAGGGTTAGCATTTGGTTTTGGTCAAAGTTTAGGTTTAGGGCTTGAATTAGTGTTAGGTTTAGGCTTAGGGTTAGGGTAATGGATAGTGTTAGGTTTAGGTTTCAGTTAAGCTTTAGGGTCATGGATGGGTTAGGTTTAGCAATAGGATTAAGGTTAGCATTAGGTTAGGGTTATGTTTAGTACAATGGATAGATTTAGACCTAGGGTTAGGGCTAGGTTATAGTTTGGATTAAGTCTAAAATGAGAGTTAGGTTTAGGGATAGGGCTAGGGTTTTGTTTACGGTAAATGTTAGGTTTAGGACTAGGGTTATGGTTAGGTTAGGGTAAGGGTAAATTTTTGAACTAGGGTAATGGCTAGTGCGAGGGTTAGGTGTACGTTCAGGTCTAGGAATATGTTTATGGCTAGGTTTTGGTTTAGGGTTTGGGTTATGGCTAGAATATTCATTACAATTAGGGTTAGTTTTAGGGTAATGGATAATGTTAGATTTAGGGTTAGGGTTAGGGTTAGGTTATGATTTAGGGCTAGTCTTAGGATTAGGTTTAGTGTAAGGCTTAATGTTTCTGCTAGGGCTAGGGCTATGGTGAGGTTTAGGTTTATGGTTAGGTCTTTGGATTCATTTATGTTTAGGGTTAGATTTAGTGTTAGGGATAGGGTTATAATTAGGGTTAGGTTTAGGGTTAGGGTAATTGACAGGGTTAGAACTAAAGTTTGAGCTAAAATTAAGGTTAGGATAAGAGCTAGGGTTAGGGTTATGGTTTAGTATAGGGCTAGGGTTTTGTTTAGGGTAAGGTTTTGGCTTTGAGCTAGGGTTAGGTCTAAGGCAAGTGTTAGTGTTAGGGCTAGGTTTAGGGTTACAGTTATGCTTAGGGCTAAGTTTAGGCCTAGGATTATGGCTAGGTTTTGTGTTAGGTTTAGGGCTCCGGTTGGGATTATAGTTAGGGTTAGGGCTACTGTTAGGGTTAAGATTAGGGTTAAAATAGTGTTAGCCCTAGGGTTATGTTTAGGGCTAGTATTAGGGTTAGGGTTATGGCTAGGTCTAGTATTAGGACAAGGTTTTGGGTTAGGGTCAGGTTTAGAGATAGGTTAATGTTAGGGAAAGGGTCAGTGTTCCGGATAGGATAAGGGTTAGGGTTAGAGCCAAAATTAGGACTAGTGTTAGGTCTAGGGGTAGGGTAAGTATTTAGTTTAGGTTAAGGGTTATTGTTAGGGCTAGAGCTAGGGTTTTGTTTAGGTCTAGGGCTAGAATTATAGCTATATTTAGGATTAGTTTTGGATCTAGATCTAGTGTTATGATCCAGTATAGGAATAGGCTTTCTGGTAGGGCTATTGTTAGGGTTTGGTTTAGGGTTAGAGTCAGGTTTAGACCTACGGTTACTGTTAGGATCAGAATAAGGGTCAAGGTTAGGGTTAGAACTAGAATTAGGGCTAGGGTTAGGACTAGTAATACTGTTAGTGTTTAAGTTGGGCTTTGGATTAGGGTTAGGACTAGGGTTAGCATTTGGTTTAGAGTTTGTCTTACGGTAAGGGATAAGGTTAGAGCTATGGAAGGGCTCGGTTTAGGGTTAGGGTTATGTCTAGTTAGGGTTAAGATTAGGGTTTAAGCTAGGGTTAGGTTTAGAATTAGGGGTAGAATTTGTGTTAGGGTTAGGGCTAGTGTTTTGGCAATGACTAGTGTATGAACTGGGGTTAAGATTAGGGCTAGTTTTAGGGTTAGGGTTAAGGAAAGTTCTTGTGTTAGGGTTAATTTAAGGTTAGGGTGATGTTTAGAGCTAGGATTAGTGTTAGGATCAGGTCAGGGTCAGAGTTATTTTTAGAGTTAGGGATAGGGCTAGGTGTAGGTTTTTGGTTTGGTTTAGGTTAAGGGTTAGGGTTATGGATATGGCTTGGTTTTAAGGCTAGGGCTAGGGTTAAGGCAAGTTTTAGGATTAGCATTATTGTTTGGGCTAGTGTTAGGGTTTGGTTTAGGATTATGGTTATGGTTAAATTTAGAGTTAGGTTTAAATTTAGAGTTAGTTTTAGATCCAGGGTTGGGCTAGGGCTAAGGATAGAACTAGGGCTAGGGCTAGGGCAAGAGTTAGAGTTAGTCTTAAGGCTAAGTTTAGGGTTAGGATAGGACTAAATTAGGGTTAGTCCTAGGCTTAGTGTTAGGGTTAGGCCTAGGGTTAGGGCAAGGGTTATGGTTAGGTTTAAGATTATGGTTAGGTTTAGGGTTATTGTTAGGTTTAGGGTAAGGGATGGGATTATAGCTAGGTTTAGGGCTAGGGCGAGTGTTAGAATTAGGGTAAAACTCGGGTTATGTTTCGGGTTAGGATTAAGGCTAGGTTAAGAGCTAGGGCTAATTTCAGGTCCAGCTTTACAGTTAAAAATAGTTTAGGGTTAGTTTAGATGTAGTGTAAGGGTTAGGATTAGAGTTTCAGTCAGGTTTAGAGCTAATGGTATTGTTTGGGTCAGGGTGGTGATTAGTGTTTGGCATAGGTTAAGGTTTAAATTTAGGGCTCGAATTAGCATAGGTTTAGGATTAGGGAAAGGATATAGTTAGGTTTACATTTCAAGTTAGGTTTAGAGTAATGGATAGGGTTAAGATTAGGGATATGGTAATGTTTAGGCCTAGGGTTAGCATTAGCATTAGGATTATGGTTAGGGTAATGGATAGGGTTAGAACTAGGGTTAGAGCTAAGGTTATGGTTATTCTTAGTGCTTGATTTAGGGTTACGGTTAGGGTTAGGGTTAAAGCTCGGTTTAGGGCTCAGATTAGGCTAGGTTTTGGGTTAAGTTAGGACTAGGGTTAGGGTTATGGCTAATGTAAGTACTAGGGTTACAATTAGGGCTAGTTTTAGGGTTAGTGTTAGGGTTAGGGCTAGGTCTAGTGTTATGTTTAGGGTTATGTTTAGGGTGATGTTTAAAACTAGGGTTAGTGTTTGCGTCAGAATCAGGGTTAGGGCTAATTTTAGGTTTCTGCTCAAAAGTAGAATTAGGGCTCGGGTTACAGCTAGGTGTAGGGTTAGGGTTTGGTTTTGGTTATGGGTTAGGGTTAGGAATATGGCTTGGTTTTGTATTAGGGCTAGGCCAAGAGTTAGGGCTAGTTTTAGGAGTAGCATTAGGTTTAGGGTTAGGGTTAGGGTTAGTGTTAGATTTAGGCATAGGCTTTGCATTAGAGTTAGATTTAGAGTTAAGGTTAGATCCAAGGTTAGGGCTAGGGCGAAGGAAATGGCTAGGGTTAGGCCTAGGATTAGAGCTAGGTTTATAATTCCAGTAAGGGATAGGGTAAGAACTAGTTTTAGGGCTAGGGAGAGAGACTTAGTTTTAGGGCTAGGGTTAGGGTTAGGGTTAGGGATAGGGCTTAGTTAGGTCTAAGATTAGGGATAGGGTTGGTTTTAAGTTAGGCCTAGGTTTAAGGTTAGGGTTATGATTAAGGCTATGCTTAGTGCTAATATGGGCTAGGGTTTGTGTTCAGGTTAGTGTTAGGATAATATCTAGAGCTAATGTCAGGTCTAGTGTTATTGTTATAGATAGTTTTAGGGATAGGTTTTGGCTAGGTATAATGTAAGGATTGAGTTTAGTGTAAGGGTCAGGTTAGAGCTAGGTGAATTATAAGGGTCAGGGTCATGGTTAGGGTTTCTTTTAGGTTTGATTTAGGGTTAGGGCTCAAATTAGCCCTAGGGTTATGGTTAGGGTAATGATAGGGTTAGATTTAGAGTGAAGGTTAGGTTTAGGGTTATTGATAGGATAGGGTTAGTGATAGGTTTAGGGTTAGGCCTAGGGTTAGCATTAGGGAAAGGGTTATGTTTAGGGTAATGGATACCATTAGAGTTTAGAGCTAGGGTTATGGTTAGGATTAGGTCTTGAGATAGGGTTAGGCCTAGAATTAGCATTAGGATATGAGTTATGATTAGGGTAATGGGTACAGTTAGAGTTAACTTTATAGCTAGACTCATGGTTAGGATTAGGTCTTGAGTTAGTGTTAGGGTATGGGTTAGAACTACTGTTAGAGTTAGTGTTATGTTTAGTGTAAGAGTTAGGTTCTGAGCTATGATTAGTGTTAGAGCAAGTGTTAGGTTCAGGGTTATGTTTAGGGATAGGATTATGGTAGGTTTAGGGTTAGAATTAGGGTTAGGGGAATGGTAATAATTAAGTTTAGGGTTAGGGTTAGTGTAATAAATATGGTTAGATGTAGGTTTAGGTTTAGGGACAGGGCTAGATTTAAGTTTAAGGTTAGGGTTAGGTCTATGGTTATGTTTAGGTTTATGGTAAGGCTTAGGGTTTGATCTATGGTTAGGGCTATAGCAAGTATTAGTTTAGAGTTAGGTCTAGGGTTAGTTTTCTGTTTAGGGTTTAGGATTATTTTTAGGGTTGAGGCTAGGGTTACATTTAGGGTTAGGGTTAGGGTAATGGGTAGGTTTAGAGCTAGGGTTACGGCTAGGGTTATGTTAGAATTAGGACTAGATTTAGGGTTAGATTCAGGGATAGTTCTAGGTTTATTTTTATAGTAAGGGCTAGGTTTTGAGCTACGGTTAGGACTAAGGCGAGGGTTAGGTTTGCGTTAGGGCTATGGTTAGGGTTAGGGCTATGCTTAGGGCTAGGTTAAGGCCTAGGATTAGATCTAGGTTTTGTGTTAGGTTTAGGCCTAGGGTTAAAACTGTGGGTAATGTAAGAGATAGGATTATGATTAGGGATAGTTTTAGGGTTAGGGTTATGCCAAGATCTAGTGATAGGTTTAGATTTTCAGTTAGATTCAGGTTTAGAAGTAGGTCTACATTTAAAGGAAGAGTCAGTGTTTGGGTTAGAGTTCAAGTTAGGGTTACAGCCAGAATAGAAGTAGGTTTATATCTAGAGGTAGGGTAGTGATTTGTTAGGCCTAGGACTAGGTTTTTGTTTCGTTCTAAAGCTAGTTATAAGGCTACATTTAGGATTAGGTTTGAGTCAAGGTCTAGTGTTAGGCTTTAGTCTAGTGTTAGGGTCAGGTTTAGAACTAGGGTTTGTGTTAGGTTCAGTATAAGTGTCAGGGTTAGCGTTCAAATTTGTGATAGGATTAGAGCTAGAATAAGGGCTAGGGTCAAGACTACTAATAAGGTTAGGATTTTGATTAGCCTAAGGATTAGGCATAGGTCTAGGGCTACCATTAGGGTTAGGGTTATTCATAGGGTAAGTAATATCCTTAGAGCTAGGGTTAGGGCTAGAATTAGGATTAGGGTTAAATCTAGGTTTAGGGCTTGGATTAGGGCTAGATTTTGGGTTAGGATTTGGGCTAATGATAGGCCAATGGCTAGTGTAAGAACTAGGTTTACAATGAGGGTTAGTTTTAGGTTTAGGGTTAGGGGTAGGTCTAGTGTTAGGATTAGGTTTAAGGTTAAGATGATCTTGATACCTAGGGTTAGTGTTAGGATATGAGTCAGGATCAGGGTTAGGGTTAGGACCTGAATTAAGAATAGGTTTACTTTTAGTGTCAATTTAATGTTAGGAGGGTCTTTAGAGCTAGGGTGAGCATTAGGATATGAGTCAGGTTCAGGGTTAGATTTACGGTTAGGGTTAGTACTCAAATTAAGGCTATGGTTAGGTATAGGTGTAGTGTTAAGTTTTGGTTTAAGTTAAGGTTTATGGTTAGGGCTATTGCTCAGTTTGTTTTATTGCTAGGGTTAGGGTTAGGGCTAGTTTTAGTGTTTGGCTTAGGCTTAGGGTTAGGGTTAGATTTCAAGTTAGAGTTAGATCTAGGGTTAGATCTAGGACTAAGGGTAGAACAAGGGTTAGGGATAGGGTTAGGGTTATGGTAGTGGATAGGCTTAGAAGTAGGGATAGGGATAGGGTGAGAGTTAGAGTTAGTCTAAGGGCTAGGGTTAGGATTAGGTTTAGTTATAAGTTAGCGATATGGCCAGTGTTAAATTTTGCTCTTGGTTTAGGGTCAGTTTTAGACATAGGGTTTGTGTTAGGGTCAGAATAAGGGTCAGGGTGAGTGAAAGGTTTTGGGGTAGGATTAGAGCTAGAATGAGGGCTAGATTCAGGACTATTAATAGGGTTAGGATTTTGGTTAGCCTAAGGATTAGGGATAGGTCTAGGTTAACCATTAGTATTAAGGTTTCACTTAGGGTAAGGAATAGGTTTATAACTAGGTTTAGGGCTAAATTTAGGGTTAAAGTTAGGTTTAGGGTTCAGATTAAGGCTACTTTTGTGTTAGAGTTAGGACTAGGGTTAGGGCAATCGCTAATATAAGAACTAGGGTTACAATTAGGGTTAGTTTTAGGTTTAGGGGTAGGGGTAGGCATAGTTTTAGTGTTAGGGTTAAGTTTAAGTCTAGGGTGATATTTAGAGGTAGGGTTAGTTTTAGGATATGAGTCAGGATCAGGGTTAGGTTTAGGACTCAAATAAGGGCTAGGGTCACTGTTAAGTTAAGTTTATTTTTAAGATTGTGTTTCAAGCTAGAGTGAGTTTAGCATATGAGTCAGTGTCAGGTATACTTTTAAGATTATGTTTAGGACTCAAATTAAGTCTATGGTTAGGTCTAGGTGTAGTGTTAGGGTTTGGTTTATGTTAGGTTTAGGGTTGGGATTATTGCTCATTTTTGTTTTAATGCTAGTTTAAGGTTAGGAGGGTGTTTAGAGCTAGGGTGAGCATTAGGATATGAGTCAGGTTCAGGGTTATTTACGGTTAGCGTTAGGACTCAAATTAAGGCTATAGTTATGTCTAGGTGTAGTGTTAAGGTTTGGTTTAAGGTTTATGGTTAGGGTTATTGCTCAGTTTGTTTTACTGCTAGGGTTAGGGTTAGGGTTAGGGCTACTTTTAACATTAGTATTAGGGTTAGGGCTAGTTTTAGTGTTTGGCTTAGGCTTAGGCTTAGGGTTAGATTTCAAGTTAGAGTTAGATCTAGGGTTAGAGCTAGGACTAAGGATAGAACAAGGGTTAGGGCTAGGGTTAGGGTTATGGTAGTGGATAGGCTTAGAAGTAGGGATAGGGATAGGGTGAGAGTTAGAGTTAGTCTTAGGGCTAGGGTTAGGATTAGGTTTAGGTATAAGTTAGAGGTAGGCCAGTGTTAAATTTTGCTCTTGGTTTAGGGTCAGTTTTAGACATAGGGTTTGTGTTAGGGTCTGAATAAGGGTCAGGGTGAGTGAAAGGGTTTGGGATAGGATTAGAGCTAGAATGAGGGCTAGGTTCAGGACTATTAATAGGGTTAGGATTTTGGTTAGCCTAAGGATTAGGGATAGGTCTAGGTTAACCATTAGTATTAAGGTTTCCCTTAGGGTAAGGGATAGGTTTATAACTAGGTTTAGGGCTAAAGTTAGCGTTAAAGTTAGGTTTAGGGTTTGGATTAGGGCTAGTTTTGTGTTAGAGTTAGGACTAGGGTTAGGACAATCACTAATATAAGAACTAGGGTTATAATTAGGGTTAGTTTTAGGTTTAGGTGTAGGCGTAGTTTTAGTGTTAGGGTTAAGTTTAAGTTTAGCATGATATTTAGAGCTAGTTTTAGGATATGAGTCAGGGTCAGGGTTAGGTTTAGGAGTCAAATAAGGGCTAGGGTCACTGTGAAGTTTAGGTTTAAGTTTAGGATGGTGTTTCAAGCTAGGGTGAGTTTAGCATATGAGTCAGTGTCAGGTATACTTTTAAGATTATGTTTAGGACTCAAATTAAGTCTATGGTTAGGTCTAAGTGTAGTGTTAGGGTTTGGTTTATGTTAGGTTTAGGGTTGGGACTATTGCTCATTTTTGTTTTACTGCTAGTGGTAGGGTTAGGGCTAGTTTTATGAATAGAGTTAGGGTTCGGGTTAGGGTTAGGGTTAGGGATAGGGCTTAATTAGGGCTTTGAGGAGGTCTATGGTTAATGTTCATTTTAAGCATAGAATTAGGGTTAGATGTAGGATTTAGTTTAGGGTAAGGGATGGTGTTACGCTAGTTTTAGAGGTAGGGTGATGTTTAGAATAAGGGTTAGGATTAGGGTTATGATTAAGGCTAGGTTTAGGGCTAGGATCAGGGCTAGGGTTTGTTTTAGGGTTAGGGCTAGGATTAGGAGTATGGCTAATTTCAAGTCTAGGATTATGTTTAAAGATAGTTTTAGGGTTAGGATTATTGGTACGTCTAGTGAAGGTTTAGGTTTAGGGTTAGGGTCAGGTTTAGGGCTAGGGGTATTATTAAGGTGAAGGTCTAGGTTAGGGATTGGAATAGGTTCAGGCTTAAAGTTAGGGATTCAATTAGCATTAGGCAGGGTTAGGGTAATGATAGGTTTTTATTTATGTTTCATGTTAGATTTACGGTAATTGATAGTGTTAGGTTTAGCGATAGTGTTTGTGTTAGGCCTAGGGTTAGCATTAGGGTAAGGGCAATGGTTAGGAAAATGGATAGGGTTAGAGCTAAGTTTAGGGCTAGGGTTATGGTTAGGAATAGGTCTTGAGTTAGGGTTAGGGTTAGGGTTAGAACTAGGGTTAGTGTTAGGGTTATGTTTAGCATAAGGGTTAGGTTTTGACCTAGGGTTAGGGCTAGGGCGAGGTTTAGGTTTAGAGTTAGGTCTAGGGATAAGATTAGAGTTTGGGTAGGGTTAGGGTTAGAGTAATGGATATGGTTAGATGTAGGCACAGGTTTATGGTTAGTGTTAGATTGAGGTTTAGGTTTAGGTTTAGGGCTATGGTTATGTTTAGGTTTATGGTAAGGGTTAGGGTTTGAGCTAGAGTTAGGTCAATGTTGAGTGTGAGGTTTAGGGTTAGGTCTAGTGTTAGTTTTCTAGGTTATGTTATAGGGTTATGTTAAGGTTATGTTTAGTGTAAGGGTTAGGTTCTGAGCTATAGTTAGGGCTAGGCTCAGTGTTAGGTTCAGGATTAGGTCTAGGGATAGGATTACAGTAGGTTTTGGTTTAGGGTTATGGTTAGGATTAGACCTAAGATTAATGGTAAGGTCAGTAGAAGGGTCAGGGTTAGTGTTAGAATTTTGGATAGGGTTAGATCTAGAATGAGTGCAAGGGTAAGGGCTATTAATAAGGTTAGTGTTTTGGTTAGCTTAAGGATAAGGGATAGGTCTAGGGTTACCCTTAGGTTTAATGTTTTGCTTAAGTAAGGGATTGGTTTAGAGCTAGTTTATGATTAGAGTTAGGGTTAAAGCTGGGTTTAGGACTCGGATTAGGCGTAGGTTTTTGTTAAGGTTAGGGCTAGGGGTAGGGCAATGGCTAATGTAAGAACTAGGGTTACCATTAGGGTTAGTTTTATTGTTAGGTTATGGGTTAGGTTTAGTGATAGGGTTATGTTTAAGGTTAGGGTGATATTTTTAGCTAGGGTTCATGTTAGAATAGGAATCAGGGTCAGGCTTAGTTTTAGGGTTAGTGTTAGAAGTCAAATTAGGGCTAGGGTTACTGTTAGGGTTCAGTTTAAGGTGAGGGTGGTGTTTACAGCTAGGGTGACTGTTAGGATATTAGTCAGCATCAGGGTTGGTTTTAGGGTCTGGGTTAGGATTCAAACTAGGGCTAGGATTAGGTCTAGTAGTAGTGTTATAGTTTGGTTTAAGTAAAGGTTTAGAGTTAGGGTTTTTTGATTTAGTCCTATGGTTAGCTAGGATTAGGGTTAATGAAATTTTTAGCATTATTTAAGGTTAGGGCTAGTCTTAGATTTAGGCTTAGGCTTCGGTTTAGGGTTAAATTTAGAGTTAGGTTTTTATCTAAGTTTAGTGCTAGAGCTAAGGATAGGGAAAGGTTTAGGACTTGAATTTGGGATAGGGTTAGGTTTATGGGAAGGGATAGGATTAGTATGAGTGATAGGGCCAGTGTGAGAGTTAGAGTTATTCTTAGGGCTAGGGTTAGAGTTAGGTTTAGGGTTATGGCTAAATTATGGCTAGGGTTAAGGTTAGGGATAGGGTTAGAGCTAGTTTTAGAATTAGCATCAGGGTTTGGGCAATTTTTGACTTATGCATTGAGTTGGGGTTAGATTTAAAGTTAGGTTTCGATCTAGAGTTAAAGCTAGGGCTAAGGATAGGGCAGTTTTGATGAAAAGGGTGAGGTTTAGAGTTAGGTTTACAATTAGGTTAAGGGATGTGCTTTTGGCTAGGTTTAGGGCTATGGCAAGTGTTAGTATTAGGGTTAGGGCTAGAATTAGGGTTAGGGTTATGATTAAGGCTAGGTTTATGGCTAGGATGAGGTTTAGGGTTTGTGTTATTGTTAGATATAATATTATGGCTAGGGCTAATGTCAGGTCTAGGGTTATAGTTAGGGCTAGATTTAGTGTTAGGTTTATGGCTTCATCCAGTGTAAGGATTAGGTTTAGGTTAAGATTCAGGTTTATATCTAGGGTTATATTTAGGGTCAGGGTCAGGTTTAGGTTTTGGGTTAGGTTAGGGATTTGGTTTAGTGTAATGACAGCATTAGTTTTAGGATTTAGATTTGGTTTAGTGTAATGGATAGGGTTAGGGTTAGACCTAGGGTTAGCTTAAGAGTTAGGGTTATTGTTAGTGTAATGGATAGGTTTAGACCTAAGGTAAGGGCTAGGGTTATGTATAGGATTAGGGCTAGTTTTGGGTTTGGCTTAGGTTTAAGTTTAGGGTTAAGGCTAGTTTTACTACTCGGTTTAAAGCTAGGTTTTGGGTTAAGATTAGGGCTAGGCTTAAGGCTATGGCTAATGTATGAAGCAGGGTTATGATTAGCGCTAGTTATAGTGTTAGGGTTAGGGCTATGTCTAGTGTTAGGTTGAGATTTACAGTGATGATGGTGTTTAGAGCCAGGGTTAGTGTTAGAGTCAGGGTCAGGGTTAGTTTTCGGGTAAGGGTTAGGACTAGAATTAGGATATGGTTAGGGATAGGTGTAGGTTTAGGGTTTGGTTTAGGATAAGGGTTTGGGTTATGGGTATGGTTCAATTTTGTTTTAGTTGTAGGACTAGTGTTAGGGCTAATTTTAGGATTAGCATTAGCATTAAGGCTAGTGTTAGGTTTGGGTTTAAGTTTAGGCTTAGGGTTAGGGTTATATTTAGAGTTACGGTGAGATCTACGGTTATGGCCAGGGCCATGAATAGGGCTGGGGTTATACCAAGGGTTAGGGCTAGGATTAGGGTTCTAGTAAGGGATAGGGTTGGAACTAGGGTTAGGTGAGATTTATAGTTAGAGTTAGTCTTTGGGCTAGGATTAGGGTTAGGGTTAGGGATAGGGCTAAGTTAGGGCTAAGCTTAGCGCTAGGGTTAATGTTAGGTATAGGCCTAGGGTTTGGGTTAGGGATAAAATTAGGCTATGCATAGGGCTAGGATAAGGGATAGGGTGTGTGTTAGAGTAAGGGGTAGGATTATGGCTAGGGTTAATATCACATCTAGGGTTAAGGTTAGTAATAGTTTTAGGGTTAGTTTTATGGCTAGGTCTAGTGTAAGGTTTAGGTAGGGTAAGAGTCAGGTTTATAGCTAGGGGAATTATTAGGGTCACGGTTACTATTAGGGTTTGGTTTACGTTTGAGGTTAGGGTTAGGGATCAAATTAGCATTCGGATTAGGGTTAGTGTAATAATTGGATTAGGTATAGGGTTCATGGTAGGTTAGGCTAATTGAAAGGTTTGTGGAAAGCGATAGGGTTAGGGTTAAGCCTAGGGTTAGAATTATGGTAAGGGTTATGTTTAGGGTAATGGATACAGTTAGAGTTAAAGTTAGGGCTAGGGTTATAGTTAAAATTAGGTCTTGTGCTAGGGTTAAGGTGAAGGTTAGAACTAGGAATAGGTTTAGGGTTTTGTTTGGCATAAGGGTTAGGTTCTGAGCTATGGTTATTGCTCGGCTGAGAGTTCGGTTTAGAATTAGGTCTAGGGATAGGATTGTGGTAAATTTTGGGTTAGGGTTGGTATTAGGGTTAGACCTAGGTTTAGTGTTAGGGTCAGAATAAGGATCAGGGTTAGGGTTAGGGTTTGGGATTGTGTTAGAGCTAAAACAAAGGCTAGGGTTAGGACTATTAATAGGGTTAGGGTTTTGGTTAGTTTAAAGACTAGAGATAGGTCTAGGGCTACTCTTCAGTTTAGGATTTTGCTTAGGGTAAGGGATTGATTTAGATCTAGGATTAGGGCTAAGGTTAGTGTTAGAGTTAGAGTTAAAGCTAGGTTTAGGGCTCAGTTTAGGGCTAGATTTGTATTAGGGTTAGGGCTAAGATTAGGGCAATGGCTAATGTAAGAACTAGTGTTTCCATTAGGGTTAGTTTTAGGGTTAGGGTTAGGTGTAGTTTGAGTGTTAGTGTTAGGTTTAAGCTTAAGGTGATATTTACAGTTACGGTTCTTGTTAGGATAGGAGTCAGGGTCAGGGTTATTTTAGGGTTAGCATTAAGAGTCAAATTAGGGCTATTGTTAATGTTAGTGTTCGGCTTGAGTAGGGCAGTGTTTATATCTAGGGTGAGTGTTAGCATATGAGTCAATGTCAGGGTTAGTTTTAAGGTCTGGCTTAGGACTCAAATTAGGGCTAGGTTTAGGTGTAAGTGTAGTGTTAGTTTTTGGTTTAAGTTAAGGTTTAAGGTTAAGACTATTTATCCGTTTTGGTTTACTGCTAGGATTGGGTTAGGGCTAGTTTTACTATTATCATTAGTGTTAGGGCTAGTGTTATAGGCTTTGGCTTAGGTTTAAGGTTAGATTTAGAGTTATGATTAGGGATGGGACTAACTTTCGGGCAACTGTTAGGGCTAGTGTTAGTTTTATGGTAGCAGATAGGGATAAAACTAGGGCTAGGGCTAGGCCAAGAATTAGAGTTGGTCTTAGGGCTAGGGTTAGGATAGGGTTAGAGATAGAGCTAAATTAGGGCTAGGATTAGGGCTCGGTTTTGTGTTTAGCTTAAGCCTATGGTTTGGGTTAGGGTTAGGTTTAAATTTGGGGTAAGAGATGACATTATAGGTAGATTTAGAGGTAGGGTGAGGGTTAGAATTACTGTTAGGAATAGGGCTAGAGATAGGGTTATGATTAAGTCTAGTTTTAGGACAAGAATGAGGGCTAAATGTGTTTATAGCGGTAGGTCTAGGATTAGGGCCAGGGCTAATTTCAGGTCCAGAATTATGGTTAAAGATAATTTTAGGTTTAGGTTTATGGCTAAGTCTAGGCTAAGGTTTAGGTGTTGGGTTATGGTCAAGTTTAGAGCTAGGGTTATTATTAGGGTCAAGGTCTGAGTTAAGGTTTGAGGTAGGTTAAGGTTTCAATTTTGGGCTTGAATTAGTTTTAGGATTAGCGTTATTTTAATGATAGGGTTAGGTATAGGATTCTGTTTAGGTTTAGGCTAATGGAACAATAACGAATCAGGATGGGGTTAGATTTGTGCTTAGGGTTATCATTAAGGTTTGGGTTATCATTATGTTAATGGATAGAGTTAGAGATCAGTTTAAAGCTAAAGTTATGGTTACAATTAGGACTAGTGTTAGGGTTAGTTTAGGTTTAAAGGTAGGGTTAGGTCTCTGATTATGGCTAGGTTTGGGGTTATGTTGGAGCTAGGGTTAGGGTTAGAGCTAATGTAAGTACTAGGTTTAAGTTCAGGGCTAGTTTTAGGGTTTGAGTGCTAGGTTTAGTGTTAGGGTTAGGTTTACAGATATGGTGATGTTTAGAGGTAGAAGTGTTAGGATCAGTGTCAGGTTCAGGGTTAGTTTTAGGGTTTGGCTTCCAACTCAAATAAGTCTAGGTTTACATCTAGGTGTAAGGTTAGGGTTTGGTTTAGGTTAATGTTTAGGGTTAGAACTATTGCTCAGTTTTGTTTTAGGGCTAGGGCTAGCGTTAGGTCTCATTTTAGGATTAGTGTTATGGTTTGGGCTAGTGTTAGGTTTAGACTTAGGCTTCGGGTTAAGGCTTGCTTTAGAGGTACGTTTTGCCTAATGTTAGTGCTAGGGATAAATATTGAGAAAGGATTAGCACTAGGGTTAGGGCTAGGGTTAGGTTTATGGTAAGGGATAGGGTTAGAATGAGTGATAGGGCTAGTATCAGAGAGTTAGTCTTAGGGCTAAGGTTAGGTTTAGGTTTACGAATAGGGCTAAATTACGGCTAGGGTTATGTTAGGGCTAGGGTTAAGGTTAGTTTTAAGATTAGGCTTAGGCATTGAGTTAGTGTTAGATTTAGAGTTAGATTTTGATCTAGGGTTAGTGCTAGGCCTAAGGATAAGGCAAGGGTTGCCACTAGGGTTAGGGTTAGAGTTAGGGTTTAATTTAGGCTAAGGGATGTGGTTATAGCTCGACTTAGGGCAAGGGCAAGGGTTAGTATTAGGGTTAAAAATAGGGTTAGAGTTATGATTAAGGCTATGTTTAGGGCTAAGATGAAGAATAGGATTTGTTTTAGAGTTAAGTATACTCTATTAGAGCTATGGCTAATGTTAGGTCTTGGGTTACAGTTAGGGATAGATTTAGAGTTAGGTTTATGGCTTGGTCCAGTGTAAGGGTTAGGTTTTGGTTAGGGTATGATTTAGATTTTGGTTATTTTTAGAATCAGGTTCAGGATTAGTGTTTGGGTTAACTTAGTGATTAGGTGCAGGGCTCAAATTAGTGTTAGATTTTGGGTTAGTGTAATGTATATGGTTAGGGTTAGGCCTAGTGTTATCAGAAGGGTTAGGGGTATTGTTAGGGTAATGTATAGGGTTAGCCCTAAGGTTAGGGCTAGAGTTATGTATGAGATTAGGGCTAATGTTTGGGTTAGGGTTAGGTTTAAGTTTAGGGTTAAAATTAGATTTAGGACTAAGATTAAGGCTGGTTTGGGGTTAGGTTAGGGTTAGGGTTAAGGCTACCACTAATGTATGAATTAGGTTTATGACTACAGCTAGTTATAGGTTTAGAGTTAGATCTAGGTCTAGTGTTAAGGTTAGGTTTATGGTGATGATGATGTTTAGAGCCAGGGTTAGTGTTCGGGTCAGTGTCAGGGTCAGGGTTAGTTTTGGGGTTAGGGTTAGACTATAATTAGTGATAGGATTAGGGTTAGGTGTAGGGTTATGATTTGTTTTTGGTTAAGGGTTAAGGTTAGGGCTATGACTTGGTTTTGTTTTATGGCTAGGGTTAGGGTTAGTGCTAGTTTTATGATTAGTCTTAGGGTTAGGGCTATTATAAGTGTGAGATTTAGGCTTAGGTTAAGGATTAGGAATAAGAGTAGAGTTATGGATAGGTTTAGACTTAGGGTTAGGCTTAAGTTTAGAGTTAGGTTTAGATCTAGGTTTTGTGATAGTGCTAAGTATAGGTCTAGGGTAGGGCTATGTTTAGGGCTAGGTATATGGTGATGGTAAGGGATAAGGTTACAACTAGGTATAGGGTTAGTGTGAGAGTTAGAGTTAGTCTTAGGGCTAGGGTTAGGGTTAGGGATAGGGCTAATTAGGGCTTGGATTAGGGCTAGGGTTAGTGTTAGGGTTAGGCCTAGGGTTACGGCTAGGTTTAGTGTTAGGTTTAGCGTTAGGTTAGGTTTAGGGTAAAGGATGGCAAACAGCTAGTGCTAGGACTAGGATGAAAATCAGGGTTAAGGTTAGGGTTAAGGTTAGGGTTACGGTTATGATTAAGGTGAGGTTCCTTGCTAGGATGTGCCATAAGTTTTGTATTAGGTTTAGGGCTAGATTAGAGCTAGGGCTAATGTCATGTCTAGGGTACTGTTAGGGAGAGTTTTAGGGTTAGGTTTATGGCTAGGTTTATTGTAAACTTTAGGTTTCTTGTTAGGGTCAGGTTTAGAGCTATTGGTATTATTAGAGTCAGGGTTAAGTTTAGAGTTGGGCGTAAGTTAAGGTTTAGGTTTAGGGGTCAAATTAGTCTTATATTTAGGGATTCGGTAAGGACACAGTTAGATTTAGGGTTCAGGTTAGGTTTAGGTTATAGATAGGATTAAGGCTAGTGCTAGGATTAGGGTTCCGCCTAGGGTTAGCATAAGGATTATAGTTATCTTAGGGTAACAAATAGGGTTAAAGTTAGGGTTAGGGCTAGTGTTATGGTTAGGATTAGGTCTAGGTTTACGATTAGGTTTATAGTTAGGTCTAGGGTTATTGTTAAGAATAGCTTTAGGTTTAATGCTAAGTTAGGGCTTGGATTAGGGCTAGGTTTTGTGATAGGTTAGAGCTATGGCTAATGTAAGAACTAGTGTAATGATTAAGACTAGTTTTATGGTTAATGTTAGGGCTAGATGTAGTTTCAGGGTTAGTTTTAGGGTTAGGGTGAAGTTTAGAACTAGGGTTAATGTTAGTGTCAAGGACAGTGTTCAGGTATGGTAATGGTTAGGGTTAACGGCGAATTAGGACTCGGGTGAGATCTAGAGGTAGGGTTAGAGTTTGGGTTAGGTTAAGGGTTATTGTTAAGGCTAGGTCTAGTTTGTCTTTAGGTCTAGATCTATAGTTATGGCTAGATTTCGGATTAGGTTAAGTCTAGGGCTAGTGTTAGGGTTAGGTTTAGGTGTAAGGTTACCAGTAGGGCTAGTGTTAACGTTCAGTTTAGGGTTAGGTTTAGATTTAGAGCTAAGATTAGTGTTAGAGTCAGAATAATGGTCAGGGATAGGGTTAGGGTTTGGTTTATGGTTATATATAGAATGAAGGCTAGGGTTAGAACTAGTTATAGAGTTAGGTTTTGGTTAGGCTAAGGATTAGTGCTAAGAATACGGTCAGCATTAGAGTGAGGGTTTGGCTTAGGGTAAGCGATAGGATTAGACCTAAGGTTAGGACTAGGTTTAGAGTTAGGTTTATGGTTAAAGCTCGTGTTAGGGCTTGGATTAGGACTAATTTTGTATTAGGTTTAGGGCTAGTGTTATGTTTATGGCTATTGTAAGAAATAGGATTACAATTAAGGTTAGTTTTATGGTTAAGTTTAGGGCTAGGCCTATTGTTAGGGTTAGGTTTAAGGATAGGGTGTTGTTTAGAGCTAGTTTTAAGGTTTGGATTTGATTCAGGTTCATGGTTAGGTTTAGGGTTAGGTTTAGGTTTCAAATTAGGGCTAGGGTTAGAGCTGGTGTAGGGTTAGGGTTTCGCCTAGTGTAAGGGTTAGTGTTAGGTGTATGCCTCAGTTTTGTTTTAGGGCTAGGGCTAGGGTTAGGGCTACCTTTAGGAATAGCATTAGGGTTAGAGCTAATTTTAGTATTAGGCTGAGGATTCAGTTTAGGGTTAGTTTTAGAGATAGGTTAGTGCTAGGGCTAAGGATTATGACTAGGATTAGGGCTTGGGTTAGGGTTATGGTAAAGGATAGAGATACTTTTAAAGATAGGTTTTGATCTATAATTCTGTGCTAGGGCAAGGGTTATGACTAGGGTTAGGGCTTGCGTTAGGGTTATGGTAAGGTGTAGGGTTAGAATAGGGATAGGTCTTGGGTGAGAATGATAGTTAATCTTAATTCTAGTGTAAGAGTTAGGGATAGGAATAGGTATATATTGGGGCTAGGATTAGGGCTAGGTTTAATATTAGGTTTAGGGCCAGAGTTATGGTTATGATTAGGGCTAGGGATAGGGTTAGGGTTAGTGTAAGGTTAGGGTTAGTGTAAGGTTAGGGTTTAAGCTACGGTTAGGTCTAGGGGGAGTGTTACGTTAAGTGTTAGGTCTAGATTAGGGTTATGTTTATGACTATGGTTAGGGTTGGGGTTAGGGCTAGGGTTTTCTTTAGGGTTAGGGCTAGTTTTAGAGTAATGTATTGGATTAGATGTAAGATTAGGTTTAAGAATAAGTTTAGATTATGGTTAAATTTAGGTTCAGGGGTAGGATTAGTTTTTATCTTTGGTATGGTTTAGGGTTAAGTTTATGGCAAGCGTTAGGTTTAGGGTTAAGGTGAGCATTAGGTTTAAGATTAGGGTTATGGATAGTGTTAGGTTTAGGGCTAGTGTTTTAATAGGGTTAGGGTTAGGGTTAGGGTAATGTTAGGTTTAGAGATAGGGTTAGTACTAGGGTTAAGTTCAGGATTAGGGCTAGGGTTAGGTTTATGTTTACAAATAGGCCTACGATTTTGTTTAGGCTAAGGGTTAGACTTTGAGCTAGGGTTATGTCTAAGGCGAGAGTTTGGGTTAGGGCTACATTTAGGATTATGGTTATTTTTAGGGTAGGTTTAGGTCTCAGAATAGTTCTAGGTTTTGTGTTAGGTTTAGGCCCAGGGTTAAAGCTATGTGTAATGTAAGATCTAGGGTTCTGATTAGAGCTAATTTTAGGGTTAGGGTTATGTCTATGTCTAGTGTTAGTATTAGGTTTTGGGTTAGGTTCAGGTTTATAGCTAGGTTTAGTGTTAGTGATAAGGTCAGTGTTCAGGTTAGAGTTAGGTTTAGGGTGAAAGCCAGAATTAGGACTAGGTTTAGGTCTAGGGATAGGGTTAATGTTCGCTTTAGGTTAAGGATTACGTTAGGGCTAGGGCTCAGGGATTTTTTAGGTCTAGGTCTAGAATTATGGCTATATTGAGGATTAGGCTTAGGTCTAGGGCTACTGTTAGGCTTAGTTTTAGGTATAAGTTTACGGGTAGAGCTAGTTTTAGTGTCTGGTTTAAGGTTAGGATCAGATTTAGACTGAGGGTTTGTGTTAGGGTCATGATTTGAGTTATGTTTCGAGCTAGAATGAGGGCAAGGCTTAGAATTAGTAATAGGGTTAGGGTTTGGATTAGGATATGGATTAGGATTAAGAATAAGTTTATCATTATGGGTATGGTTTGGCTTAGGGTAAGAGATATAGTTAGAGGTAAGTTTAGGGCTAGCATTAAAGTTAGGTTTACATCTAGGTTTAAGACTCAGACTAGGGGTAGTGTTTCTGTTAGGATTAGGGAGTATCAAAAAATCTGACCAAATAATTTGGGGAGGTAGATCAGTACATGTATATTTCCCTGTTATCTCCAACAGTACTTTTGGATAAAGATGTTTTGCATGCTTCAGCTTTGGTAAACTTTCACAAGGAAGAAACCAGAATGCCCACATAGAACTGATTGAGTGTGTGCAGTTTTAAGCAGTGAGCACCAACACTGTTTGATTTCAAGTTCCATTTCCATTTACCCGTATAGGTCAAAATGAAGGAAATCTTAAAATACAAACTGTTCCTGAGAGCAAACCATTGAAGGGATAGGGCCCAGACCTGGGGAAAATAGTGAGGTTATGTAAAAATCAAATTATGCCAAATATCAAATGAATTTGAACAAAACTCACTCTAACACTGTATCTAACCCAACCCTAAACTAATTCTAACCTGTTTAGAGTATCTATGATCATAGAAGTCCCAAACTTGGGGAGCCTAAAGCGACAACTTAACAGATGAATCTTGTGCAGTATCAAAGAAATTTGATGAAAATTGGGGGAGATGTTTTAGTACATTCATATTTTCCTGTTTTTTTTTTTTTTTCCTTAAAGTGCTCATGGATCAATTGTTTTTCATGCTTCAGATTAAGGTAATTTCACAAAGGAAAACCAAAGACTGCCCACACAGGGATGATTGAGTGTGTGAAGTTTCATGCAGCTAGCAGTAACACTGTTTTATTTCCAGCTCCATTGCATTCACACCTATAGTCCCTAATTAAGTGAAACCTAAAACTTCAAACTGTTCCTGTCATTGAACCACTGAAGCTTGAAGGCCCAAACTTGGGGAGCCTACTAAGGCTAGGTCAAGGATGAATCCTGTACAGTATCAAATTAATCCAATCAAAAATATTTGAAGCTCTTTCATTACATGGGTATTCTGCTTGCTCCTAATGCACCCAGAGATAAAGCTGTTACTTTCTATTTCATCTTATGACTACTTCCATGGCAAACACCAGATTATGCTCACTGAAAACTGATGGAGTGTGTGATTATTCAAGCAGCTATCCCAAACCCTGTTTGATTTCCATCTTTAGTTCATTCACCCCTACATGGAAATAAAGAAGAAAAACATGAAAATTGAAACTGTTCCTGAAAGCAAACCCTTTATATGAGGCCCAAACATTTGGAGTATAGTCAAAAAAAAAAAAAAAAAGATGAATCCTGCACAGTATTATAGATATTTGAAAAAAAAAAAAGTAACTCTTATCTTAACAATAGGTCTAATCCTGATCCTAACACTAACCCTAACACTAACTTTAACCTGTTTAGAGCCCCTTTAATCCCAGAAGTCCAACACTTGGGGAGCCAAGTTGGGTAAGTGAACAGATGAATCCTTCAGAATATTAAAGAAGTGTGACCAAATAATTGGGGAGGTAGTTCAGTACATGCATATTTCCCCAATTTCTCCTAAAGTGCTCTCACATAAAGTTGCTTTGCATGCTTCTGCTTAGGACTACTTTTACAAGGAATAATCCAGGGAATCCATTACCATAAAAATAACCCTTACCATAATGCTACCCCTAGGCTTAACCCTAAATCTATCGCTTTCCCCAAAACTAGAAATTACCCTAAAGCTACTCTGAACCCTAAACCTAACCCAATCATTATGGTAATTATAACCCTAATGCTAATTCGAGGCCTAACCTAACCTCAAACCTAAAACAAACCCTAAAACTGAGCGTGACCCTAATAATTCCCCTAGCTATAAACCTGACTCTTACCCTACCTTACCCTTATACTATACCTAGCCATAAACCAAACTCTAATACTATTCCTAACCTTAACCATAGACCTGATATTAAGCCTTGCCTTAATACTGTCCCTAACCCTAACACAAACCGTAACCCTTATCTAGCCCTGAACATAGAATTAATTTTATCCCTAACCTACACCCTAGGCCTAAACATAACACTAACTCTAGCCTCAATATTAGCCCTTATTTAGCCCTATCTCTAATCCTAACCCTAACTCTAGCCCAAAGTCTAACTATAATTCTCACCCTAAACCTAACCCTAGTTCTAAATCTATCCCTTATTAGAACCCTAATCGTAGCCCTAATCCTTGGTGTAACCCTAGCCCTATTCATAGCCCTGGTCATAATATTAGATTTAACCCTAACTCTAAATCTAACCTGAAGCCTATGCCTAAACCTAAACCTAACATTAGCACTAACACTAAATCTAATCCTAAAACTAGCTCTAATCCTAGATCTAGCCCTAAAACAAACCGAGTCATAGCCATAACCCTAACCCTTAACCTAAACCAAACTCTAACCCTACACCTAGCCCTAACCATATTCTAATTCTAGTCCTAACCCTAACACGAAAAATAACCCTGACCCTAACACTAACCCTGGATCTAAACATCATCATCACCGTAAACTTCAACCTAACACTACACCTAGCCCTAACCCTAACCCTATAACTAGTGCTAATAATAACCCTACTTCATAGATTAGCCACAGCCTTAACACTAGCCCTAACCTAACCCAAAATCTAGCCTTAATCCGAGTCCTAAACCTAGCTATAACCCTAAACTTAAACCTAACCCTAACCCCAAACTAGCCTTAATCCTATACATAACCCTAGCTCTAAACTTAGGTCTAAATCTATCCATTACCCTATCAGTAACCCTAATCTTAAGCAAACCCTAGGCCTAGCCTTAACCCTATCCATTATACTAAACCAAACCTAAACCCTAAAACTAACCCTGTCATTACCTTAAACTGAAACGCTAACATAACCCAAACCCTAAACCTGACCCTGACCCTAATATAACCCTTGATATAAACCTGAATCTTACCCTAAACCTAATCCTTATACTGGACCAAGCCATAAACCTAACACTAAATCTAGCCTTAACTATAACCCTAGAACTGACATTAGCCCTAGCCCTAATAATATCCCTAATGCTAACACAAACCCTAAACATTATCCTATCCATAAACTTAGCCTTAATCATAACCCTAACACTAACTCTGCCCTAACCCTAATACTAACCCTTCCCCAACCCTAAACCTAGCCAAAATCACATCCCTTACCCTAAACATAACCTTAATCCTAACCCTAACCCTTGTTGTCACAATTGCCCTATATTTACCTTTAGCTTTAACACTAGATTGAAAACTAACTTTAAATCTAACCCTATCTCGATGCCTAAGCCTAAAACTAACCCAAACACTGATACTAATTCTAAAACTAGCTCTAACCCTAGCCGTAACTATAACCTTAGCCGTAATTTAGCCCTATCCCTAACCCTAAACTTTATCCTAGCCCTAAGAATAACTCTAACTCTCACAATGGCCCTTTCACTCATTCTAATCCTCTCCCTTCCCATAAAACTAACCCTATGCCAAATCCTAGTCCTAACCCTTGCCCTATCCTTAGCCCTAGCACTAAACTTAGATAAAAACCTAACTCTTAATTTAACCCTAAACCGAAGCCTAAGCCTAATTCTAAGACTAGCCCTAACCCTAACACTAATCCTAAAATGTGCCCTAACACTAACCCTAGCCCTAAAACTAAACTGATCCAAAGTTCTAACCCTAACCATTAACCTAGACCAAACACTAACCCTAAACCTAGCCCTAACCCCTGCCTTAATTTGAGTTTTAAGCCAAACCCTAAAGCTAACCCTGACCCTTAATCTGATTATAACACTAACCCGTGGTCTAAACATCACCCTAATTCTAACCATAAACCTAACATTAACCTAGCCCTAAAACACTAAAATTAGCCATAATCATGACCCTAGCACTTACATTACCATAGCCCTAACCCTAGAACTAACTTAACCCAAACCTAGCCCTAATCATAACCATGACCCAAGCCCTGAACTGATTTCTATCTCTATCCATTACCATAACCATAACCATAGACATAACCATAACCCTAATGCTAATTTAGCCCTAAATTTAAACCTTAACCTATCCCAAACCCTAACTCAGAACTTGACCCTAATAATACCCCTAGCTCTAAACCTGACACTAACCCTAAACCTAACCCTTCAAATAGTCGTACCCATAATCCTAACCCTAAAACTATCTTTAAACATAATTCTGGACCTGAAATTAGCCCTAGCACTAATTGTAGCCCTAACCCTAAAAAAAAGTACCCTATCCCTCATCCTAGCCATAAACCTAGCCTTTATCATAATGCTAACAATAATCATAGTCCTAATCCTAATTATAATCTTCACCCTACCTCTAAACATAGCTAAAAAGCCATCCCTTACCCCAAATTTGGCCTAATTCTATACCTAAACTCTAAACCCTAACCCTAGGCTTAAACTAAACACTAAACCTAGCCCTAATCCTAGCCCTAATTGAGCCCTACCTCTAACCTTAACCCAAATCCTAGCCCTAAGACTAACTCTCACCCTAGTCCTATCCCTAGTTCTAAACCTATCCTTTACCATAACCCTAAACCTAGACAAAACACTTGCCTTATCCTTAGTTCTGTCCCTAGCTCGAGATCTAACCCTATATCCAAATTTAACCCTAACCCAATCACTAAGCCTAAGCCTAACACTAACACTAGCCCTAATCTAACCCTAGGACTAAAACAAAACCAAGTTTTAGCCTTAACCCTAAACCATAACTTAAACCAAACCCTAACACTACAACTAGACCTAACCCTAGCCCTAATTCGAGTCCTAACCCTAACCTTAACACCAACCCTGACCTTGACTCATATCCTAACACTCACCCTAGCTCTAAACACCACCCTCACCTTAAACTGAACCCTAAAAATAACCCTAGCCCTAATTCGAGTCCTAACACTAACCCTAACACTCCACCTGACCCTGACTCCTATCCTAATATAAAACCTAGCTAAACATATCACCCTATCTTTAAAACTAACCCTAACACTAAATCTAACACTAAAACTAACCCTAATGGTAACCCTAGTTCTTACATTAACCATTGCCCTAAACTTAGCCCCAACCATAACACAGAACCTAACTCTAACCCTTGCCCTAAACCTAGGCCTAACCCAAAGCCTAATGCTAATCCTAGCCTTTATTTAATCCTATCCTAACTCTAAACCTAGCCATAAGACTAACTCTAACTCTTGCCCTAGCCATAGTCCTAGTTCTACCCTTAGCATTATTCCTAACCCTAGATCTAAGCCTAAGTCTAAATCTAAACCTAACTCTAAATTTAACTTTAACAATAAGCCTAAAACAAACCCTAACACTACCCATATCCATAATGCTAATCGTAAAACTGGCCCTATCCATAGCACTAGCCATAAACCAAAACCAAGCCATAGCCCTAATCCTAATCCTTAACCTAAATCAAATGCTAACCCTACAAATAGCCCTAAAACTAAGTCTAAAACTAACCCTGACTCTGACACTGACCAAAACACTAATCCTAGCTCTAAAAATCACCCTTACATTAATAACATTAATAACACTACATCTAGACTTAACCTAATCCTAAAACTAGCCTTAATCAAAACCCTAGTTCATACATTAGTCATTGTCCTATCCATAGCCCTATCCCTAACACAAATTCTACCCCTAATCCGAGCCCTAACCCTAGGTTTAATCCTAATGCTAGCCCTAACTCTAACCCTAACACTAGCCCTATCCCTAACTCTAACCCTATTACTTACACTAAGCCAAACCCTAACCCAAAGGCTAATCTGAGTTCTAATCCTAATCCTTAGCCTAACTTAAACTCTAACTATATTACTAGTCTTAACCCTAGCCCTCATTCTACCTCTAAACCTAACCCTGACCCTCATCTGACCCTAAGAGTAATCCTAGGTCTAAACCTGACCCTAACCCTAAACCAAATCCTAACACTAGCCCTACTGGTAAACCTATACCTATACCTAAGCCTAACACAAGGCCTAGACCCAAAGCTAACCCTAAATATAGCTATAACTCTAGCCCTAGACTTAAACAAAAACCTAGCATTAGCCCTACAATAATTCTTTTTTTTTTCTTTTTTTTTATTGGTTGTTCAAAACATTACAAAGCTCTTGACATATCATATTTCATACATTTGATTCAAGTGCGTTTTGAACTCCCAATTTTACCCCAAATACAGATTGCAGAATCACGTCGGTTACACATCCACATTTTTACATAATGCCCTATTAGTAACTGTTGTACTCTGCTACCTTTCCTATCCTTTATTATCTCCCCTCCCCTCCCCTCCCCTCCCCTCCCATCTTCTCTCTCTACCCCATCTACTGTAATTCATTTCTCTTCTTGTTTATTTTCCCATTCCCCTCACAACCTCTTATATGTAATTTTGTATAACCATGCAGGTCTCCCTCCATTACCATGCAATTTCCCTTTTCTCTCCCTTTCCCTCCCACCTCATGTATCTGTTTAATGTTAATCTTTTCTTCCTGCTCTTCCTCCCTGCTTTGTTCTTAGTTGCTCTCATTGTATCAAAGAAGACATTTGGTATTTGTTTTTTAGGGATTGGCTACCTTCACTAAGCATAATCTGCTCTAGAGCCATCCATTTCCCTGCAAATTCCATGATTTTGTCATTTTTCTCCATACTGCTTTCCAAATCATACAATAATTCTTAACATAAACCGAATACTTACCCTACTCCTACACCTAAACCTAGTGCTAATTCTGGCTCTAACTCCAACCTTACCTTATCCCCAAAAGTGACCCTGATTCTAACACTGAATCTAGCTTTAAACTCGACACTCACCCAAAACCTAGACCTAACACTACACCTAGACTTAACCCTAACCCTAAAACTATCCCTAATCATAACCCTATGTCTTATAGTACCCATGGCCCTAACCCTAGGCCTAAACTAGCACAAAATCTAGCCCTAATCCTAGGCCTGAACATAGCCCTAAGCATAACCCTAATTCTAACTCTAGCCCTAACCCTAACCCTAAGCCTTGCTTTAGACCTAACCCTAGCTCAAAACCTAAACTTTCACTTAACATAACCCAAGTCCTATCCCAAACCCTAACCTAACACTAGCCCTAATCCTAACCTTAGCCATAGACCTAACCATAGCTCTAATTATATCCACTACACTAACCCTATCCCTAATCCTAACCATAACCCTATCCCAAACCCTAGTTCTAATTCTGTCCATTACCCTAACTATAATCCTAACCCTAATATTAAGCCTAGGCTTAACCCTAAGCCTTTCACAATCCCTAAACCTATTCATTGCCCTAAAACTAACCTGAACCCTAATCCTAATCCTATTCATTATCCTAACCCTAAATCTAACACTAATGCTAATTCGAGCCATAAACCTAAACCTTAACCTAAACCAAACAATAAGCTGTACACTGACCCTAATAATACACATAGCACTAAACTTGACCCTTACTCTAAGTCTAACCCTTACACTAGACCTAACCATAAACATAACCAAAAACATATTCCTATATGTAACCCTAGATCTGACATTAGCCCTAGTCCTAATCGTAGCCCTAACCCTAACACGAACACTAGCTCTTGTCCTAGACCAAAACCTAGCCTTAATCATAACCCTAACCCTAATTCTAACATATTCCCTATCCCTAAACCTAGTTATAACCCCATTGCTTACCTTAAACCTAACCCAAACCCTAACCCTAACACTAACTCTAGCCCTAGCCTTAACACTAGGACTAACCCAAACACTAACACTCCCACAAATTCTAAACCTAATCCTAATCCTAGCTTCAAGACTACTCCGCCCTAGCCCTAGCCCTAATTCTAACCCTATCAATTACTATAACCTTATTCCTAGCCATAGTCTAGAATAACACTAGCCCTCACCTTAAACCTTGCCCTAACCCTAGATCTAAACCTAACACTAAATCTAACCCTAATTCTACACCTAAACCTCACCCTAACACTAGTCCTTACCCTAATGCTAATCCTAAAACAAGAACGAATCAAAGGCTTAGCCCTAAAACAAAACAAACAATAACACTAACCCTAAACTTTTACCTAAACCAAAGCCTGACTTTACCTCGAGCACTAAGCCTAGCCCTAATTCTACTCATAATCTTAACCCTAAAACTACTTTTGAACCTGTCTATGACATTAACACTAACCCTACTTCTTTTTGTTCTTTTTTCTAACCCTACCTCTAAACATCACCCTAAACCTAAAACTTACTCTAACACGCGACCTAGTCCTAACCCTAATTCTAAAATTAGTTCTAATCAAAACCCTAGATCATACACTAATGATAATCTTAAAACTAAAGCTAACAAAAACCTAGCCCAAATCTGAGTCCTAACCCTAGCTTTCACCCTAACCCTAACCCTAACACTATCCCTAAACCTAACCCAAACCCTAGCTCTAATTTAGCTCTAACCTTATCTTTACCCTAGCCAAACCCCAACCATAATGCTAACCCTAGTCCTAAAACTAATAGTTAGTCTAACCCAAAATTTAACCCTATTATTAGTCCTAACCCTAGCACTCATTCTTGTTATAACCATAACCCAAATTCTAACCCTATCGCTGACCCTTATTCTGACCGTCAATCTAAAGCAAACTCTAACACTAGCCCTACCCATAACCCTATATCTAAATGTAAACCTAATACTAGACCTAGATTAAATCTAATCCTAAATCCAGATATATCTTTAGCAAAGACCAAAACAAAAACATAGCCCTAGCTCTAATGATAACACTTAACCTAAGCCAAACACCAACCTTAGCTCTAGACCCAACCAATCCTAATTCTGGCTCTGGCCCTAACCCTAACCCTTATCCAAAGACAAACCCTGAGACTAACACTAACCCTAGCTATAAAACTGATGCTAACTGAAATCCAGACCTACCATTAGGCCTAGCCATATGGTAAACATAACACTTACTTTACCATAGCACTAAAACTAGCTCTAAACCTGACACAAAACCTAGCCCTAATCCTAGGCCTAAATCTAGCCCAAAGTGTAACCCTAACCCTAACCTAACCTTATCCCTTATCCTAAGCCTAACCCTCATACTAACCTTAAAACTCGCCTTAGACTTAACCCTAGGTAAAACCCAAAATCGAACCCTAAACATAACCCTAGCCCTATCCATAAACCTAAACTTAATCCTAGCCCTAATCATAATGTTAACACTATCCCTAATACTATTCTAAAATTTTCCATTACCCTAAACCGAACCTTAACCCTAATGATAAACCTACCTCTAATCCTAATTGTAAACCTAATACTACACATAACCCTAAACCGAATCCTCATTGTAGCCTTAACCCTAGATAAAAACCTAACCCTTACTCTGACACTAAACCAAACCCTAACACTAACCCTAAACCTAAAATTACCCCAACCCTAACCTGAAATCTAACCCTATCCATTACACTAACTCTAATGATAATCTTAGCCCTAACCCTAACACTAACCCTAAACCTAAAACTACGCCTAATCCTAACCTGATATCTATCCCTATCCATTAACCTAACTCTAAAGATAACCTTAGCCCTAACCCTAACACTAACCCTAAACTTAACCATAAATCTAACCAGAGACATAATCCTAAACCTAACACTCACCCTAGATCTAACCCTACCTCAAAACATATCCTGAACCCTAAACCTAAACATAGCCCTAGCCCTAAACCTAACCCTAACTCTAGCCCTAATTCTATCCAAAACCCTAGGCCTAACCCTAGCTCTAATGCTATTCATTACCCTAAATATAACCCTAACCCAAATGCAAACCCTAGGCCTAACCCTAACCCTATCACTAACCCTAACCCTACAAATTACCCTATCTTAACCTAAATCCTAAACCTAATCCTATTAATTAACCTAAGGCTAATTTTAACCCTAATGCTAATTTGAGGCGTAATCCTAATTATTAACCTAACACAAAACTGAATCCTGACCCTGACCCTAAAAATACACCTTACCCTTAACCTGGCCCTTACCCTAAACCTAATATTAGACCTAGCCATGAATCTAACCATATAACTATCCATAGCTGTAACCCTAAAACTGACATTATCACTATCTCTAAAACTTGCCCTAACCCTAACACAAAACCTAGCCCTCATCTAAACCACAAATCAAGCTTCAATCCTTACACAAAAATAACCATAGGCCTATCCCAAACCCTTTTGCTAACTCTAACCCTATCAATTACCCTACACCTAACATGAACCCTAAAGCTAAAACTATCATTACCCTACCCAAACTCTAATGCTAATTCAAGTCTAAACCTAAACCCTAACATAAACCAAACCTGAAACCTAATTCTAACTGTAATAATATCCCTAGCTCTAAACTTGACCCTTACCCTAAACGTAACCCTGACACTAGACCTAGCCATAAATCTAACCCTCAATCTATCCCTAATGTAAGCCTAGACCTGATACTAGCCCTAGCCCTAAGTCTTGCCATATCCCTAAAACAAACCTGAGCCCACATCCTAGCCCTAAAACAAGCCTTATTATTAAACCAAACCATAACCCTAGCCCTAACCAAAATTCTAACCTTCAACCTAACTCTAAAACTAGCTCTATCCCCATCCCTTCCTCTAAACCTAAACCTATCCCCAAACCTAAACCTATGTCTAACCCTAATACAAATGTTAGACGTAATCCTAGCCCTAATTTACCCCTAAACCCAACCTAACCCTAGCCCTAAGACTAACTCTAACTCTCGCCCTAGTCATATTTCTAGTGCTAACACCATCCATTACCATATTCCTATCACTTGCCTTTACATTAGCCTTAACCCTAGCTCTAGCACTAATCTTATATCTAAGCCTAACTCTAAATCAAACCCTAACCCTAAGCTAAACCTCTCACTAAAACAAGCTGAAATAATAATGCTAATCCTAAAACTTTACTTAACCTAGCACTAGCCCTAATCAACAACCAAGCCATAGCCCTAACCATAACCTTTAACATAAACCAAAACCTAAACCTACACCTACCTCTAAACTTAACTCTAATTTGAGTCCTATAACTAACCCTAAAACAAATCCTGACCCCGACTCTGACCCTAACACTAACCCTGGCTCTGAATATCACTCAAAACCTATACCTAAACCTAACCCTATACCTAGCCCTAACCCTAACCCTAAAACAAGTTCTACTCGTAACCTTAGTTCTTACATTAGCTGAAGCCCAAAATCTAGCCCTAATCTAACCCAATACCTATCTCTAATCGGAGCCCTAACACTAACTTTAACCCTAACCAAAAACCTAATTCTAGTTCTAACACTTACCCTAAACCTAACCATAACCCTAACCCTTGCCATTACCCAAAACCTAACCCTAACCCTAGCCTTAATCCTAACAATAAACCTAGCCCTAACCCCAGCTGTAACCCTCTCCATTACCCTAATCCTAATCCTAACCCTAGGATAACCCTGAACTTATTCCTAACACTAAACCTGTACATTACCATAAAACTAACCTGAACCCTAAACCTAAACATATCCATAAATTTAATCCTAACACTAATAAGCTTAACCCTAAAACTATCTCTAACCATAACCTAGACCTGACATTAGCCCTAGCACTAATGAATCCCTAATACCAGAACAAACTCTAGCCCGAATCCTAGCGCTAATCTTAGCCTTAATCCTAAACCTAACCCTAACTAACCATAGAACTAAATTTAATTTTAACCCTTGCCCTAGTTCTAAACCTAGCCATAACATCATATGTGTCCATAAGCATAACCATAAGCCTAGCCATAAACCTAGGCTCAGCCTTAATACTAACCCTAGCTCTAATCCTAGCCCTAATGAAGCCATAATTCTAACCCTATATCTAAACCTAACACTTAGACTAACTCTAACTCTCGCCCTAGCACTAGCCCTACTTCTTACGCTATCCCTTATGATAATTCAAACCCTAGACCTAACCCTAGCCCTAACCTTCACTGTAGTCCTAAACCTAGATCTAACCCTATCTCTAAATATAACCCTAAACCTACACCTAAACAACACCCTAACACTAGCTCTAACGCTAATGCTAATTTGAAAATTAGCCCTAACCTTAGCCCTAGCCCTCAAGCAAAACAGAGCCATAGCAGTGATTCTAAACCTTAACCTTAACCAAAACCTAACTCTACACCAGTCCTAACACTCTAACACTAATTTTAGCCCTAATCCTAGATCTAAATCAATCCCTTACCCTAAGTGAAATCCTAAACTGAAGAGTAACCCTAGACCTATCTCTAGTCTTTAAACTAACCAAAACCCTAACCCTATTAATAGTCCTAACCCTAGCCTTTGTTTTAGATCTAACACAATCCCAAACACTAACCCTAAACCTGATCCTTATTCTGACCCTAACACTAAACCTAGGTCTAACCCTAATACCAACCCTAACCCAAAATTTACCATAATCCTATCCCTAGACCTAATTCTAAACCGAACTCTCAGCCGAGCAATAACCATAGCTCAGAACCTAACCCTTATGCTAAACAAAACCCTAAACCTAATCCTAGTTCTTACCCTCACCTTAACCCTAGCACAAGACCTAATTTTAACTATAACCCTAGCCCTAATTTAACTCTAACTGTATCCATTACCCTAAACATAACCCTTACCATAATTCTATCCCTAGGCTTAACCCTAACCCTATTGCTTTCCACAAACCTTTCAATTAGCCTAACCTACCCTGAACCCTATTATTACACTAACCCTAATCCGAATGCTAATTTGATCCCTAACCCTAACCTCAAACGTAAACCAAACCCTAATATTAACCGTGACCCTAATAATTCCCCTGGCTATAAACCTGACTCTTACCCTACCTAACACTTACACTAGACCTAGCCATAAAACTAACCCTAAAACTATTCCTAACCTTAACCCTAGATGTGATATTAACCCTAGCCATAATCCTAGCCCTTACTCTAACACAAACCCTATCCCTTATCCTAGCCCTATGCATAGCCTAATTTTATCCCTAACCCAAACCCTAGGCCTAAACCTAACATTAACCCTAGCCGTAATCTTAGCCCTAATTTATCCCTATCCCTAACCCTAACCCTAATCCTAGCCCAAAGACTAACTCTAACTCTAACTCTCACCTAACCCTAGTTCCAACCCTATCCCTTACTAGAACCCTAATCCTAGCCCTAACCCTTGGTCTAACCCTAGCCCTATTCATGGCCCTGGCCATAACCTTAGATCTCACCATAACTCTAAATCTAACCCTAACCCTAAGCCTAAACCTAAACCCAAACCTAACACTAGCCCTAATGCTAATGCTAATCCTAAAATTAGCCCTAACACTAGCCCTACAACTAAAACAAAACCTAGCCATAGCCGTAACCCAAACCCTTATCCTAAACCAAACCCTAAACCTACACCTAGCCCTAACATATCCTAACTCTAGTCCTAACCCTAACCTGAAAACTAACCCTGACCCTGACTCTATAACTAACCCTGGCTCTAAACACCATCATCACTGTAAACTTCAACCTAACACTAGACATAGCCCTAACCCTAACACTATAACTAGCGCTAATCATAATCCTGCTTCATACATTAGCCATAGCCTTAACCCTAGCCCTAAACTTAACCCAAAACCTAACTTTAAACCGAGTAGTAAACCTAGCCTTAACCCTAAACTTAAACCTAAGCCTAACCCAAAACTAGCCCTAATCCAATACATAACCCTAGCACTTACCTTAGGTCTAAACCTATCCATTACACTAACAATAACCCTAACTCTTAAGCTAACCCTAGGTCTAACCCTAACCCTATCCATTACACTAAACCAAATCTAAATCCTAAAACTAATGCTGTCATTACACTAAACCAAAACCCTAACCTAACCCAAAACGTAAACCTGACCCTGACCCTAAATATAACCCTAGATATAAATCTGAATTTTAACCTAAACCTAATCCTTACACTGGACAAAGCCATAAACCTAACACTAAATCTAGCCCTAACTATAACCCTAGACCTGACATTAGCCCTAGCCATAATATTATATCTAACCATAACACAAACCCTAAACCACATCCTAGCCATAAACCTAGCCTTAATCATAACCTTAACCCTAATTCTAGCCCTAACCCTAGCCATAGCCCTAAACCTAGCCAAAATCACATCCCTTACCCTAATTGTAAGCCTAAATCTAAACCTCACCCTTTTCATCACAACTGCCCTATCCTTAGCCCTAGCTTTAACACTAGATCGAAACCTAACTTTAAATCTAATCCTAATTCGATGCATAAGCCAAAAATTGCCCAAACCCTGATGCTAATTCTAAAACTAGCTCTAACCCTATCCCTAACCTTAACCCTAGCCATAATTTAGCCATATCCCTAAACCTAACTCTAACCCTAGCCCTAAGAATAACTCTAACTCTTACACTGGCCCTATCACTCATTCTAATCCTATTCCTTCCCATAAAACTAACCCTATCCCAAATTCAAGTCCTAACCCTTTCCCTATCCTTAGCCCTAGCACTAAACTTAGATAAAAACCTAACTCTAAATTTAACCCTAAACAGAAGCCTAAGCCTAAATCTAAGACTAGCCCTAACCCTAACACTAATCCTAAAAATTTCATTAACCCTAATCCTAGCCCTAAAACCAAACCAAGCCAAAGCTCTAACCACAACCCTTAACCAAAACCAACCCCTAACCCTACACCTAGCCCTAAACCCACCCCTAATTCGAGTTTTAAGCCACACCCTAAAAGTAGCCCTGACCCTTACTCTGACCATAACACTAACCCGAGGTCTAAACATCACCCTAAACATAAACCTAAACCTAACAGTAAACCAGTAAACCTAGCCCTAAAACACTAAAATTAGCCATAAGCATAACCCTAGTACTTACCTTAGCCCTAAACCTAACCCTAACACTAACTTAACCCAAAACCTAGCCCTAAACTTAACCATAACCAGAGCCCTAAACTGATTTCTAACTCTATCCATTACCATAACAATAACCCTAACCCTAATGCTAATTCAAGCCCTAAGTTTAAACCTTAACATATCCCATCCCTAACCCAGAACTTGACCCTAATAATACCCCTACCTCTAAACCTGATGCTAAACCTAAACTTAACCCTTACACTAGACGTACCCATAATCCTTATCTAAACTATCTTTAACCATAATTCTGGACCTGAAATTAGCCCTCACATTAATCCTAGCCCTAACCCTAAAAAAAAAAAAAAAAAAAAAATCCCTGGCCCTCATCCTAGTCCTAAACTTAGGCTTAATCATAAGTCTTGCCATAACCACAGCCTAACCATAATTATAACCCTCACCCTATTTCTAAACCTAGGGGTAAAGCCATCCATTACCAAAAACAATGCCCGAAAGCTAAACATAAACTCTAAATGCTAACACTAAATTCTAACCCTAACCCTAACACTAACCCTAAATCTAGGCTTAAACTAAACACTAAACATACCGCTAATACTAGCCCTAATTTAGCCCTATCTATAACCCTAACCCTAACCCTAATCCTAGTCCTAAAACTATCTCTCGCCCTAGCTCTATCCCTAGTTCTAACCATATCCCTTACAATAACCCTAAACCTAGCCATAACCCTTGCCCTATCCTTAGTTCTAGCCTTCACCCTAGGTCTAACCCTAATTCCAAATTTAACCCTAACACTAAGCCTAAGCCTAACACTAACACTAGCCCTAACCATAACAATAGGACTAAATCAAAAACCCCTAACTCTAAACCTTTTCTTAAACCAAACTATAACACTACAACTAGACCTAACCCTAGCCTTAGTTTGAATCCTAACATAAACGCTAAAACCAACCCAGATGCTGACTCATATCCTAACACTCACCCTAGCTGTAAACACCACCCTCACCTTAAACTGAACCCTAACAGTAACCCTAGCCCTAATTTGAGTTCTAACTCTAACCCTAAAACTAAGCCTGACCCTGATTCCTTTTCTAATGTGAACCCTAGCTAAAAATATCACCCTAACCTTAAACATAACCCTAACACTAAACCTAACCCATAACCTAACAATAAAACTAACCCTAATGGTAACCCTAGTTCTTACATTAGCCATTTCCCTACCCCTAGCCCTAACCCTAACACAAACCTACACCTAATCCGAGTCCTACACCCAGCTTTAACCCTAACTCTAACCATAAACTAGCTCTAAACCAATCCCTTACTTACGCAAAACATTAAACCTAAGGGTAACCCTAGACCTATCCCTTATCCTTAGGCTAACCAAAACACTAACCTTATTAATAGCCCTTACCCTTGCCCTCATTCTAGATCTAACCCTATCCAAAACTCTAACACTAACACTAACCCTGACCCTTCTACTGACCTTACCATTAATCTTAGGTCTAATCCTAACCATAACCCTAAACCAAAACCTACTGTAATCCTATCCCTAGACCTAATCCTGAACCTAACACTGAGCCTAGCCTTAACTATAGCTCAGAACCTAACCCTTACACTAAACATAACCTTAACCTAACCCTAGTTCTAACCCTCACCCTAACCCTAAATCAAGACCTAATTCTAACCATAACACTTGCCCTAAACTTAAGTCTAGCTGTATCATTAACCTAAACATAATCCTTACCCTAATGTTAACCCTAAGCCTAACCCTAAACATATCACTATCCCCAAATTTATCAATTATCCTATACCTACCCTGAACCCTAGACCTAATACAATCATTACCCTAACCCTAACTCTAATGATAATTCGAGCCCTAACCCTAAACTCAAACCTAAAGCTAACCATAACACTAACACTGACCCTAATAATTCCCCTAGCTCTAAACCTCACTCTTACCCTATACCTAACCCTTATACTATACTTAGCCATAAAACTAACCCCAAAACTATCCCTAAGCATAAACCTAGGCCTGATATTAGCCCTAGTCATGATACTAGTCCTAACCCTAACACAAAACCTAGCCATATCCTAGCCCTAAAAATAGCCTTAATTATAATCCTAACCATAACCCTAGGCCTAACTCTAACAATAACCCTAGCCCTAATCTTAGATCTAATTTAGCCCTATCCCTAACCTTAACCCTAACCCTAGCCAAAAGATTAACTCTAAATATCACCTTAGTCCTAACACTATTTCTAAACCCTATACTTTACTGGAACCGTAATCCTAGCCCAAACCATAGGTCTAATACTCGCCCTATTCATAGTCCTAGCAGCAACCCTAGATCTAACCCTAATTCTAAATCTAACCATAAAACTTAGCCTAACTAAACCTAACACTAGCCCTAACCCTAAGGCTAATCCTAAAACTAGATCTAACCCTAGCCCTGAAACAAAACCAAGCCATAGACCTAACCCTAACCCTTAATAAAAACTAAGGCCTAACCCTACACTTAGCCATAACTCTATCCATAACTCGAGTTCTAAGCCAAACCCTAAAACTAACCCTGACCCTGACTCTGACCTTAACACTAACCCTAGCTCTAAACATCACCCTTACCCTATGCCTAAACATAACAATAGACCTAGCCCTAACTCTAACCCTAAAATTATCCCTAATCACAATAGAGGTATTTACATTAGCCGCTACACTAAACCTAGCCTTAATTTAACCCCAAACCTAGCCTTATTCCGAGCACTATCCCTAGATTTACCCCTAAACCTATTCCTATCACTAACCATAACTATAACCCTAGCTGTAAACCTAGATTTACCCCTAACCCTAACCCTAAGCCTAACCCTATCTATAATCGTAAAAAATAACCCTAGCTGTACCCCTATCTCTAACAATATCCATTATCCTAACCATAACCCTGTCCCTAATGCTAAACCTGGGCCTAAACCTAACTGTATCACTAATCCTAACCCTATCCATTACACTAAACCTATCCTGAAACCTAAACCTAACACTATCTTTACTCTAATCCTAACTCTAATGCTAATTTGAGCCCTAACATTAAATCTTAACCTATCCAAAACACTAATCATGACCCTGACCCTAAGAGTACCCTTAGCTCTAAACCTGAACCTAACCCTAAACCTAACCCTTACACTAGACGTAGCCATAAACCTAAACCTAAAACTATTTTTAACCATAACACTAGACCTGAAATTACCTCTAGCCATAATCCTAGCACTAAACCTAGGCTTAATCCTAGACTGAACCATAACCCGAGCCCTAACCCTAGTTTGATTCTTCATCCTAGCCTAAATCTACATATAACCTCATCCTATACCCCAAAACTAACCATAAACCTAAACCTAACCGTAATCCTCACCCTAAACCTAGGCCTAACACAAAGCCTAGTGCTAATCCTAGCCTTTATTTAATCCTAGCCTAACCCTAAACATAGCCATAAGACTACCTCGAACTCTTGCCCTAGCCTTAGCCCTTATTCTATCCTTAGCCTTAATCCTTATCCTAGATCTAAGCTTAACTCTAAATCTAAACCTAACTCTAAATAACTCTAAAATAAGCCTAAACCAAACACGAACACTACCCCTAACCATAATGCTAATCCTAAAATATGCCCTACCATAGCCCTAGCCATAAACCAAAACCAACCCTTAACCTAAATCAAACCCTAACCCTACAACTAACCCTAAAATTAACTCTAAAACTAGCCCTGACCCTGAAACTGACCCTAACACTAATTCTAGCTCTAAACACCACCATAACCTAAAATTAACATTAACACTATACCTAGTCTTAACCGAACCCTGAATCTAGCCTTAATCATAACCCTAGTTCATACATTAGTCATTGTCCTAACTGTAGCCCTAACCCTAACACAAATTCTACACCTAATCCAAGCCCTAACCTTAGCTTTAACCATACTACTAGGCCTAACCCTAATCTTAACCCTAGCCCTAACCTTATTCCTTAAACTAAACCAAACCCTATCCCAAATGTTAACCCTAATCTTAATTCTAATCCTTAGCCTAACTTAAACTCTAATCATAATACTAGTGTTAACCCTAGCCCTCATTCTACCTCTAAACCTATCCCTGATCCTCATCTGACCCTAACAGTAACCCTAGGTCTAAATCTGACCCTAACCCTAAACCAAACCTTAACACTAGCCCTACTGGTAACCCTATAACTATATGTAAGCCTAACTCCAGACGTGGACCTAAAGTTAATCCTAAATATAGTTATAAATCTAGACCTAGTCCTAAACAAAAACCTAGCACTAGCACTAACAATAACCCTTAAACTAAACCGAACACTTACCCTACACCTACACCTAAATCTAGTACTAAATCTAGCTCTAATGCTAACCCTAACCCTATCCCAAAAACTGACCCTAATTCTAACACTGAGCCTAGCTTTAAACATGACACTAACTCACAACCTAGACATAACACTAGACCTAGACATAACCCTAACCCTAAAATTAGCCCTAAACATAACCCTAGCATTTACATTAACTATAGCCCTAATCCTAGCCCTAAACATAACATAAAACCTAGGTCTATACCTAGGCCTAAACTTAGCTCTGAGCATAACCCTAACCCTAACCCTAGGCCTAAACCTAGCCCTAACTTATGCCTTGACTTAGATCTAACCCTAACCTTTACACTAAACATAACCCTAGATCTATCTAAACCCTAACCCTAACCCTAGCTGTAATCCTAACATTAAACCTAGTCTGAAATTTAGCTCTAAACATATCCATTACACTAACCCTAACCCTAATTAAAACTCCATCCCTAACACTAAACCTAACTCTAATCTTAAATGTAAACCTAGACCTAAACCTAAACCTAACCCTCAACCTAGCCCTAATTCTAGTTCAAACACTAACCCTTACCCTAACTTAACTATAACCCTAGCCGTAAACTTAACACTTACCCTAACCCTAAAACTTACCCTAAATCACACCCTAATTCTACTTCTAAACCTATCCCTAATCCTAGAGTTGATCCAAACCATAACCTAGCCCTAACCCCAGCTCTACACCTCTCCATTACACTAAACATAACCCTAACACTAATGGTAACCTTAACCCGATTGCTAAACCTAACTCATCCATTACCCTAAACCTTTACTGAAACCTAAACTAAACCTTATCCATTACCCTAATCCTAAACCTAACCCTAATGCTACTTCGAGCCTTAACTCTAAACCTTTAGCTAATCCAAATGCTAATTCTGACACTTTTCCTGACCCTAAAAATAATCCTAGCCCTAAAGATGAACTTTATCCTAAACCTAACTCTTACAATAGACCTAATCATAACCTAACCCTAAAACTATTTTTAATATTAACCCTAGACCTGTTATTAGCCCTAGACCTGGTCCTAGCCATAACCCTAACAGAAACCCTAGACCTTAACCTAGCACTAAACCTAGACTTAATTCTAAACTGAAACATAACCCTAGGCCTAATCCTAATTCTAAAGCTCACCTTATACCTAAAGCTAGCTATAACCCCACCCATTGCCCTAAACTTTACCTTAACACCAATGCTAACCCTAACTCTTGCCCAACCCCTTAGTCTAACCCTAACACTAACCCTAGCCTTAATACTAGCCCTAATGTAGCCTGACCCCAAAACTAACACTACCCTAATCCTAAACTCTAATTTAGCTCTAAAACTAACCCTAACTCTAGCCCTAATCCTAGCCCTAACTCTAACACTAACCCTAGTCCTAATCGTAGCCCAATTTAGCCCTAACCCTTGTCCTAACCCTAGCTCTAATTCTAGCCCTAATTTAGCCCTAAACCTAAATCTAACCCTAAGACTACTACCATGACTAACTCTAATTCTCACCCTACCGAATCCCTAGTTCTAACCATATTCATTACCATAACCTAACCCTCACCCTAACCCGAGCCCTAGCCCTACCCTAACCCTAGATCTAACACTAACTCTAAATGTATCCCTCACCCTAAGCCTAAACTTCAACCTAACACTAGCCCTAACCCTGATGCTAATCCATAATCTAGCCATAACCATAGCCCTAGCCCTAAAACAAAACCAATGTATATCCCTAACCCTAACCCTATCACTAACCCTAACCCTACCAATTACCCTAATCTTATCCTGAATCCTAAATCTAAACCTATCCATAAACCTAACCCTAATTCTAACCCTAATGCTAATTTGAGCCCTAACACTAATAATTAACCTAACACAAACCCAAAACCTGAAACTTACCCTAAAAATGCACCTTACTCTTTACCTGGGCCTTATCTTAAACCTAATATTAGACCTAGCCATGAATCGAACCCTATAACTATCCCTAGCTGTAACCCTAAACCTGACATTATCCCAATCCATAAAACTTGCCCTAACGCTAACATAAACCCTAGCCCTCATCCTAACCCAAAATCTAGCCTTAATTCTAACACAAACCTAACCGAAGACCTTAACATAATTCTAATCATCGCCCTAGCCCTACACCTAGCTATAACCCCATCCCTTCCCCTAAACCTAACCCTAATCTAATCTTCCCCATCCCTAAGCCTAAACCTAATCTTAAACATAGCCCTAACACTAGGCCTAACCTTAGAACCAGTCCTAGACATATTCCTAGCACTAATTTAGCCCTAAACTTACCACTAACCCTAGCCTTAAGACTAACTCTAACTATTGCCTTAGCTCTACTCCTAGTTCTAACCCTATCACTTACTGTAACCCAAACACTAGACGTAACCTTAGCCCTAACCCTAGTCATAGCCCTAACCTTAGAAATAACCATAACTCTATATGTACCACTAAGCCTAAACTCACCCTATCACTAGCAATAACACTAAGATTAATTGTAAAACTACCCTTAACTTTATCCTTAGCCCTAAAACATAAGAAGCCATAACACTAACCCTAACCCTTAACCTAAACCA